>NC_081409.1:688361731-688661731 GCF_030272615.1 Cryptomeria japonica
AACACAATATCACATCTATCTTCCATAGGGTATCTCAATGTTATTACTTACACTATTAACAAAAGCAATAACATCATGATCAATTCCACAAATTCAATGCATATTAACTCTATAATCATTTGTTCCTTCCATGCGACATGTGTAAGATTATTTCTAATCCCTCTATCATGAATGCATGTATTAATAATGCAATACCAATCAACCTTACTAGGTTCATTTTAAGAACATGAAATCCAAATATTTTGAATTCCATTTTTTCATTCTTCCTAACATCATTAGTCTATTCTGAAACAATCTTAATCACATTATTAATACTTTCTTTAACATCATAACATCCACATAATGCTTATAAGTAATAAGCATTAATCAAATACCATTATTTCCATTAATGAAATAGTCACATGATACATTATGATACAACATATGATCTCTTACAAGAGACATAAACCATGTCCTAAGGCATCATCTAACATTACACATCCATTATCTAAATACGTCAAAGAACATAGCTCTCAAGGATATATTACAAATACATTAATCTAATGGTATTAGCAACTACATATGTCATATGTTCAAATACACCCATCTGCTACATTATCCATCCATAAGATGAAGATACAAGAATCCACATCTATGCATGAAACAACCATTGAAGAACATCCCAATGGAAGAAGGAATCAACTCACCTCCCATGCTAGGAGATGATATAAGGTCCCACACACACTCTAGACCTAGGATGACACCTAACAACCAAGGATACTCAATGATTCCAAAACCACAACATGAATAAATTTATAAGCATAATTCAAATCAAATGAGGAGGCTAAACATTAAATATAGAAACTCCCAGAGGTGTACCAACAATCAAGGCATAAGGAACAAGGATCAAGGAGACATGTAGGAGTTGAGTGTCATCACATGCTATCCTCACATAGAAGGAACCACCCTGATAGACAAGTCTCTACATGATATCCTCAAATAGAAGGCATCATCTCGCTAGACATGTGGTGCCATCTCAACCTATGAGAGAACAATGGAGTTTGGCTTGCCAAGACTATGGGCTTCCCAAGATTATCCTAAAACATCCTCCCTAGGACTAAGTCTTGGGGCTCAAAAACCATTATTATCTTGATTAGATGAATCCTAATTACCCAACCCATCTAATTAATTATTAATGGTGTCACTTATTTAAAACAAGAAAAACTTTCAATGTTCCCTAGTAGTCTATACTCTAAGCATCGTTACTAGGAACCTCCTAGTAGCCTATCTCTCATGACCCCGATCACCAAATGAAAGCCCAGTCCCCCTAACCATGTTCCAAGACCTTAAGGGAACACAACAACAATAAAAAGGAGGCTCAAATGCAACTTCAAATATGACTTAATAATAAGCAATGCAATCCAATTTCCAAAATGCCAACAATACCAACATATATAATCAAGAGCATAAGTATGATCACATATAACAAATAGCTAGTGGAGTGCACATATCCATAAAAATATATTATACACATAAATAAATCCTTAATATCGAGGCTCATCTACTCACTAGAGCAAATCATAAAGATAACCTCAACAACAAGGCGTGTCAACTTGCTAGAGCAATAAAACAACCTCTAGGACAAGCCTAAATCAACTTGCTAGAGAACATAAATACATGAAATTCTCAAATCTGACATATTGCCATACTGGAAAACTTGAAAACATCAAAATAAATCTCTTGTACAAGTTACAGAATTGGAAAAATCGACCTAGATAGGCAAAAATCATCAAAACATGGTTATAGAGAAGACTAGTGCTTTTGTTTAATGTACTAGTGATTTTGCAAAAGGTTCAGTGCCTCTGCTATGCAGAGCAACCCCTTTAAATGAAGAAGTAGAGCCTTTGATCAATCCTTTATCTATGTCTACTAGCAAAACAATTCCCTTATACAATGAAATAACGCTTTTACAAATATTAATAGCGTACATATAAAATACAATAGTGCTTTTGCTAAAAACATTAGCGCATATGTTTAAATAGTGCATTTGCTCAAAAAAGTAGAATACAAAGATTGGAAAATATGATAAGGTAAAATAAATGTTGGCATTTTGAGTTTGTTGGCATTTTGTATAGAGATTGCATTAATGATATGTTGTCATTGATGTCAATTGAACCAGTAACGGTATTCATGTTATTGCTAATATTGTTGTTTTTGATATTGGCTAGTAATCGGTAAGAAGAGCTTTGTGGAAGATGTTGTAAACCAGTATGTAAAGTTTGTGAGTTGAACCAGTGAACCAGTGTAAAGGGTTAAACCTTTCTATGTAATGTAACCGATAAACCCTATCAGCTGTTAAACCCTAACCGATCAAGTTTGTTGGTTTATTATCTAATAAGCGATAATGATGGAGACACATGTGATCATTGTATGAGGATATGTTCAAATTGTTTTGGCATGTTTGTTTTTTGTCTGGGGAAGGAGAAAAGTGGATTGCATCTAAAGTACAATGGGTGATGAGTTACAAATTCTGATGAAGTGGTGATCATGGAGCAGTTGGAATTTTCTTGAAGAATGTGAAGAGATTGTCATGATTTCTAACGGTCAAGATTGTACCGACTTGTTTGTAATCTCGATGATGAGAATTAGGTTTTCGTTGTGTTACCGACCTAATTGATTTGTATTTAAGGTCGATGAAGTTGTTTGTAAAGGTTGTTGGCAAGATTGATAGAAACCTGTTGAGTGTGTAGTTGCCTAACCAATGAATGGATCTGCACTTTGAGTGAAAGTAGATTGAATCTTAGAAGGATTGGATCAAGAAAATGTAGTGCTACTCAGATAGATCAATAAAACCTGTTGTTTTCTAATAATTATAGTAGAAATGAAATCCCTTAACCGGGTAAAGCTCTAACAAGATTGGTTACTCATTAAATCCTCTAACAAGGTAGTCCATTAGCTTGGATTCTTAAATCCTCCAACGAGGTTACTCCTAATAGAGTATTGTTCTTTTCATCAAGGCATATTTGTAAATCCCTTAACTGGGTGATTCCTAACCGGAATTAGTTCTTAACAAGACTTATTGTGAAGCTTTAACTGGCTTGGCTCCTAACACAGCGAACTTTAGAAGAGTTTAGATAGCTATCCTTGTGAGTCTCATCTCATTGTGGTTTTTACCTATTTGGGTTTTCCACGTATAAACATTTGTGTCAAGTGGTGAATGATTTTGTGGTTATGATCTTATTTGTTGATTTGATTAACTTCTGATAAGGCATGTTAAGTAGAAGCATTGAGAGATGAATATGTTGAGTTATGATTAAGCATTGTTAATGTTTACAAGATTGAAATTATTTACTGTTTAAGTTATCATAACAGTTAAATTGGTTGATGTCAAGTATTCTTATGAATATTGATCTTGACTGAGATATGCTTACTTTGTTTGATTGAGTTTGAGTTTGGGAACTTTGTATCAGTTTTTCAATATACTGATTCACCCCCACTCTCAGTGTTCTACCAGATACTTATTATTTCATCATACCATCAATTGGTATCATAACATCTCAGGTCCTCTTAATCTAAAAGCCTAACAACTTGAGGAAAAGATCTTGTAGATCATGATGAAGAAAGAAGGTCCGAAGTTGAACAAAGATAACTATAGAATATGGAGTGACAGAATGAAGATTTACATTAGGAGTCTTGGTAGTCAGTATTGGGATCATATAGGAACTAAGTATATTACACCTACTGGAATCCTAACTGATGATCAGAAGAAAGAACAACAAGAAAATCACCAAACATTAGAGGCTATTATCAGTTCTCTGTCTAATGATGAATATGTAGATGTTCATGGTCTTGAAACTGCATATGAAGTATGGAATAAATTAGAAGATATTTATAGCGGCGATGAACATGTTAAGATTGCCAAAGAGGAGAGTTTAAGAGGAAAATATGATGACATGAGAATGTCTGAAGGTGAGAATATCCAGCAGTACGGTCAAAGGATTAAAGAGATAATTGGTGAGATAAAGAGTGTAGGAGGGAAAGTGGAAGATGCCACAGTAATCAGTAAGGTACTGAGAACCTTGCTACCGGTCTATGCTATCCGAGTTGGAGCTATTCAGGAGCTGAAATCCATTAACAAGACAAAGGTAACTCTTGACTCTATTATTGGCAAACTTACTACTTTTGAAATAAATGGCTATGATGGTAGTGTACAGAAATCAAAATTTGCATTCAGAGCTTTTGTCTCTAACCCATCTGTGAGAAGAAGTAGAGATACCGGCCATAGCTATGAATCTAGATCTAGCAGAGATGCTAAAGATGAAGACAACTTAGTGGAACTTGAAGTATTGTTGGCAAAACGACTGCCTAGAGGCACTGGTAAATATAGAGGTAAGTTACCTTTAAAATGTTTTGCATGTAACAAGATTGGTCATATAGCAGAAAATTGCCCTAATGGTGAAAATGAATACAAGGGAGACAAATTTAAGAAGTACAAGGGTAAAGGCAAGAGAGATTGTCTTTTAGCTATTGATAGTGGTATTACTGATGAAGAATCTGATGATGATGATAGTGAATATAATGTGTTTGTATCTATTTAGAAATAAATATCAGATCAGAAGGCACTAGTATCTAGAATGGATAACTCTGATGATTGGATCATTGATAGTGGTTGTTCACATCACATGACCGGTGATCGGAGCAAATTTATTTCCCTGAAGGAATTTGATGGTGGTGTTGTCAGATTTGGCAATGACTCACCTAGTATGGTTAAAGGTAAGGGAGTTATTTCTCTTAATGGGAAGAGCAGTGCTAACGATGTCTATTGGGTTGAAGGCCTAAAGAACAATATTTTAAGTGTGGCACAACTTAATGACAGAGGATATCCACTGGAGTTTAGAAATGGAATGTGCAAAATCTTTGACAACAAAGGTGAATTGATTGCAATCAAGAAATAGACTAGAGGTAATCTATTTCATCTCAATCTTAAAGTTAGCAACTGCTTTATTGAAAAAATAGATGATAGCTAGCTTTGGCATATGAGATTTTGTCATATAAATTTTGACAATATTGTTAAAGTAAGTAATTCTAAGACAGTAAGAGGTCTGCCTCAGCTAGACAAACCAGTTAATGCTCTTTGTAAATAATGTCAGCTATGGAAGACAACTTCTTCAACTTTCAAGAGAAAGTCCTTCTTAGCAGATAACTTGTTAGGTTTGGTTCATACAGATCTATGTGGACCAATATGAACAAGAAGCATCAAGGTGACATATACTTCATGATCTTCATTGATGATTGTTCAAGGATGATGTGGGTCACATTCTTGAAGGATAAGAATGAATTTTTTAGTAAATTCAAGGCATTCAGAGCCTTAGCTGAGAAAGAGAGTGGCAAAAAGATAAAATGTCTAAGAACAGATCAAGGCGGTGAATTCACTTCTGTGGAGTTCACTAAGTATTGTGATGATAATGGTATCAAGCGACAACTTTCAGCACCAAGGAAACCACAATAGAATGGTATAGCAGGGATAAACAACCGGTTAGTGGTTGAAGCTACTAGGACTATGTTGATACAAGGAGGTGTAGCAAAAACATTTTGGAAAGAAACTGTAAGTACAATTGTCTACACAATGAACCGAAATCTAGTGAAAAGAGGTAAGAACAAGACCCCATATGAGTACTGGTATGGGAGATCACCTGATGTTAGCTATTTTAAGATATTTGGAAGCAAATATTTTATTAAAAGAGGTGATTACATAAGCAAGTTTGAAGCTAAGATTGATGAAGGTATATTTCTTGGTTATTCCACGAAGAGTAAGGCCTATAAATGCTTCAACAACCGGACATAGAGAATTATTGAGAGTGTTGATGTTCGTGTAGATGAATGTCCCGAAGCTTCAGAAGGAACCAGTTCTGAGAAGAAGGATGAAGATCCTTGCATTTTTCTTTTGGAACCTGAAAATGTTAAATCAGAAACCGGTAAAGCAAATCTTGATGTACTTGTTCAACCGGAACAAATAAATTTAGAGGAAGATGATAATGAAGAAGTTGAACCTGAAGAGAATGATCATGCTATTCCTAGGTATGTGAGACTGAATCACATTCCTGAACAAATAATTGGGGATAAGGATGCCGATGTACTAACTAGAAGGAGAATAAGAGAGAACTCTTGCATGATCTCCACCTTTGAACCTAGAAGTGCTAAGGAGGCATTTGGTGATGATCATTGGGTGAAAGATATGGAGGAGGAGTTGGATCAAATTGAGAAGAATAACACTTGGACCCTGGTACCTCGACCGGTAAACAAGAGTGTTATATGTACTAAATGGGTGTTTAGAAACAAATTAAATGAGGATGGTACATTGTAGTTTGTAATAAGGCAAGATTAGTATGCAAAGGTTGTGCAAGAAGAAGGAGAAGATTATGGAGAAACTTTTGCACCAGTACCAATACTGGAAGGTGTTAGAACATTACTTGTGATTGTAACTCATAATAATTTCAAGGTATACTAGATGGATGTTAAGTCTACATTCTTGAATGGGATACTGGAAGAAGAGGTTTATATAGAGCAACCTGATGGTTATGTATTGACAGATAAGGAAGACATGGTATGCAAATTGCATAAAGCTTTGTATGGATTAAAGCAAGCACCCAGAGCATGGTATGAATGACTTCATACTCATCTGATGAAGATAGGCTTTGCTAGAACCAGTGATGACAACAACATTAATCTCAAGTCTGAAGGAGATGAAATACTGGTCAATGAAGTATTTGTAGATGACGTTATATTTGGAGGTAATGATGACATGAGTAATTGTTTTGCAGATGAAATGAAGAATGAATTTGAGATGTCATTAGTAGGGAAAATAATTTTTTTCATAGGCTTACAAATACAACAGATGAAGAATGGTATTTTCATTACTCAATCCAAGTATGTGAGAGAGGTTTTGAAGACTTTTGGTATGAGTGACTGTAAACCAGTTGGAACCCCAATGGTTACAAGTTATAAATTGTCCAAGGAAGATGCATCTAAGTCTGTAGATGAAAAGGGATACAAGACAATGATTGGCAAATTACACTATGTTGTTCACAGTCAACCGGATATTGCCCATGTAGTTGGTATTGTTGCTAGATTTTAGAAGAATCCAAAGGAGGCACATCTTATGGCAACCAAGAGAATCTTTAGATATTTGAAAGGTATTGTTGACTATGGGTTATGGTATCCATATGGTGGAAATTTTGATTTGAAAGCATACATAGATGTTGATTGGGTAGGAAATATTGATGACCAGAAGAGTACTATCGGTGAAGCGTTCTTTCTAGGAGGAAGGATAGTTTCATGGAGTAGTAAAAAAAGAACAACACAAGCTACTACTGAAGCTGAGTATGTAGCAATTTATATGAATTGCACACAAGCTATGTGGACAAGGCACATTTTGGAAGGTTTGAAGATGGAAATCTCAGAACCAATAAAGATTTTGTGTGATAATACAAGTGCAATAAACATTTATAAAAATCCTATTTTGCATGCAAGGACTAAGCACATTGAATTGAAATATCACTTCTTGAGGGAAAAAGTTCAAATTAAAGATGTTATCTTGAAGCACGTTTCTACCAAGGAGCAACTTGCAAATTTCTTTACCAAACCTCTGCCTAGGACCACTTTCGAGTATCTTAGAAGTCAATTGGGGGTTGTCCCTCTTCATGAAGTTAGTTGAGTATGATGCTGATTGCATTAGTCCCTGAACCACTTGCAAAATTTTACATGGATTGATGAAGAAGTGGATATATTCCATAGGGGGAGCATCAAGCTACAAAATGATGTTGATGCACAGTGAGAGCATAATTACATGTTTTACTTTCACTTTGGCATTGTTGTCAAAGGGGGAGAAGAATTGTGTGTCTGATTAGGTGAACCAATGACATGATGAAGACAAACAACAAGGAGGTGAATACTTGGTAATGTAAACCAGGATTCCTATTCACCAATCTCAGTAGCAATCAGAGGCGTTGATATTTGTATTGCCATCAATGCCAAAGGGGGAGTTTGTTGGAATTTTGCATAGAGATTGTATTAATGATATGTTGTCATTGATGTCAATTGAACCGGTAATGGTATTCATGTTATTGCTGATATTGTTGTTTTTGATATTGGCTAGTAACCGATAAGAAGAGCTTTGTGGAAGATGTAAATCGGTATGTAAAGTTTGTGAGTTTAACCAGTAAACCAGTGTAAAGGGTTAAACCTTTCTATGTATTGTAACCGGTAAACCTTATCAATTGTTAAACCCTAACTGATCAAGTTTGTTGGTTTATTATCTGATAAGTGGTAATGATGGAGACACATGTGATCATTGTACGAGGATATGTTCAAATTGTTTTGGCGCATTTGTTTTTTGTCTAGGGAAGGAGTGAAGTGGATTGCATCTAAAGCACGATGCATGATGAGTTACAAAGTCTGATGAAGCGATGATCATGGAGCAGTGATCATGGAGCGGTTGGAATTTTCTTGAAGAATATGAAGAGATTGTCATGATTTCTAACAGTCAAGATTGTACTGACTTGTTTGTAATCTCGATGATGAGAATTAGGTTTTTTTGTTTGTTACCGATCTAATTGATTTGTATTTAAGGTCGATGAAGTTATTTGTAAAGGTTGTTGGCAGGATTGATAGAAGCCCATTGAGTGTGTAGTTGCCTAACCAGTGAATGGATCTACACTTTGAGTGAAAGCAGACTGAAGCTTAGAAGGATCCGATCAAGCAAATGTAGTGCTATGCAGACAGATCAAGAAAACCTGTTGTTTTCTAACAATTACAATAGAAGTGAAATCCCTTAACCGAGTAAGCTCTAACAAGCTTGGTTACTCATTAAATCCTCTAACAAGGTGGTCCATTAGCTTGGATTCTTAAATCCTCCAGCAATGTTACTCCTAATAGGGTATTGTGCTCTTCATCAAGGCATATTTGTAAATCCCTTAACTGGCTAATTCCTAATCGGAATTAGTTCTTAACGTGACTTATTGTAAAGATTTAACAGGCTTGGCTCCTAACAGGGTGAGCTTCAGAAGAGTTCAGATAGCTATCCTTGTGAGTCTCATCTCATCGTAGTTTTTACCTATTTGGGTTTTCCACGTATAAACATTTGTGTCAAGTGGTGAATTCTTTTGTGGTTATGATCTTATTTGTTGATTTGATTAGCTTTTGATAAGGCATGTTAAGTAGAAGCATGGAGAGATGAATATGTTGAGTTATGATTAAGCATTGTTGATGTTTACAAGATTGAAGTTGTTTATTGTTTAAGCTATCATAACAGTTAAACTAGTTGATGTCAATTATTCTTAAGAATATTGATCTTGACTGAGATATATTTACTTTGTTTGACTGATTTTGAGTTAGGGAACTTTGTATCAGTTTTTCAATATACCGATTCAGCCCCCCTCTCAGTATTCTACCAGATACTTATTCTTTCATCATACCATCAATGAATTCCAAAGACAATAGACAAGGTCAAAATCTCAATCAATAGGTTTGTCAAGATTAATATGAACTCAAGGGTTAAGCAATCATACCAAATAAAATTGATTATGAAATAAAACAACACTTCCACGTAAAGACTTTTGATAGAGTGGGGAAAATAAACAATTCACATGAATCAATGACAAAACTCTAGAATGACAAATACATGAACATAATGGCAAGTCTTCTTCCATAACTAGACCAATTCCATAACTAGACCAACTCAAAACCACTGAGAACTATATCCAAATCAAATTCACAGAGCATCTACAGAGAAAGTATAATGTTCTTCATGGCAAGAATGAAATCAATAAAACTTCATATAAATATTTTTCCCCAAACCATATGATATACCTTTTTATTATTCTATTTCAATAGTATTTTCCCACAAATCTCTTGAATACAATCTTCTTGCAAACACATTGAAAACAAGCTTTCTATAAACCAAATTGTATAAGGAAAAAATCAACCAACTTGGAGAATGAAGGTAATGAAAAAATGAATCTGAAGAAGTGGAACCAAATCCAAACCAAGCCAAATCCAAGAAACCAAAATCTCCAGCCACAAATTCAATTTGTAGAAACAATTCTAGAAATGCCAACTTGACAAAATGCACACCGAATAAATAAAAAATTGCATTCAAACTATAGCCAAAATCAAGCCAATATAAATATTTCAAAATACTATATAATCTACCTACCATGCCCAAATATGATATTTTATTTTCCCCAGGCTTATTAACCAATAACCATGGAGGGTAGGTAAGTTATATAATATTTATTTACCCACATATAGTAACAAGAGATATAATATTACAATAATGTAAAAATCATATGAATAGATAAATAAGTAAATAAATAATAAACCAAGCCCAATAATAAATAAGCCAAGGGTAAATAAATAAAAGCCTCAAATAAAATAAAAGCCTTAAATAATTAATCAATAAATTGGCTAAGCCAATTAAATAAATAAATACAAACTATTAAATCCACAAGGCATTAATCAAATAATAATAATAAATCACTCAACAATATTTAATTAATCAATCTATATAATAAATTAAAATAGCATTAATAAACTATATTAACCAAGCATTAAATAAATAAATAATAAAATACTCACAATGCCATAAAACAACCACAATACAACACACTAGCACGATGACTCATGCTAAGACAACCAACTAACAAGGATGACAACTTAAGCCTAGAGTGTGTAGAGGAAACTCATGCCATTTCCAACAACTTGCTATTGGGATTAAGACACGCACAAACCTATGAAACCAGGTGGAGTCGATGTCTAGCACCTGCAATCCTGAAACCACCTATAACAAAGATACAATATACACAATAATATATCATAATTAAACAAGCAAGTGATAAAGAATGGCAATGCCATATCTTGCTCGCAATGAGTGATATGAAATTGTCCCTATCACAACGACACTAGAAGACAATCACAATTACTTAGCATCAACACAATCATCATGATCATAAAATAGGGTTAGTGTAACCACAATATTACCAAAATCTCATAAGAAATATCATCTATTTAAATAAAAAGTGCATATAGAGATCATCAAATATGAATCCTTCATCATAATAATCAAGGATAGATATCACCATTCACATGTCATCATATATCATATGTCCATGCAAAGTGTGTAGCATCATCATAAGCATATGAAATTTAGATAGATTCATAATCATAAATAAAAAAATCATATAAGAATCTAGATAAGTCTATCCATGCATAAAACAAAGATGAGTCGAGGAGGAACACTACACTACGAGTTTGTTCTTCATGTTGTTGTTGGTGTGCAATTTTCTCTTCTTGTCTCCGAACTGGAATGTCAGGACCAAATCCTTGTCCTAATTTATCTTTAGCATTTTGAGTATTAAGGTATATGGGTTCTAGAACACCTTCTTTTCTTTTGCTAATAGGACCATGACCATCATATCCCATGTTTTGCATGATTTTGAACCCTTTACCATATTGCTCTATTTGTACTTTGGTATTCAAAGCTGCTTCTTTGGTTTTCTTCATCCTTGTATAGCCAGTTTAGGGCCATGTCTTTATCATCATATTCATCTGCTAGAGTTCCTGCTTTGACATAATGTACTGTCAAAGAGTTTGATAGGCTATGAAGAGTGTTGCTTGGATGTTGATGGTTGTCCATGAGATCTCGGTGAAACGGGTAGCTTTGATAGACATAGGGATTGTTCAAAAGAATATTCCCCCATACCTTTGTCTTTTACCTGCATCCTTTTCTCAAAATCTATTGATAAAGAGCTGAGTTATGTTTTATTGCTTGATGAAGTAGAAGTAAGAGATTCCCTTTTTTGTGGTACAAAAGTATCTTGAACTGCCTTGAGATTACTACAATATTGAAAAGGATTAGAATCGATTGATATTGATATTTCTTGTCTATTGTGCAAGGGAATTTCACACATTGGTGGTAGGTAAATGGTACTGCCCGCATTTCATAGATCCAAGGTCAACCTAAGAGAATGTTATAGGTCAAGTCCATGTCCAAGACTTGGCAAATTATATCCTTTTGAATTGGTCCCACTTGAATGGGCAATACCACTAATCCTTCTGAGATCTCTCTTCATCATCGTAAGCTTTGATAGTTATCTTTTTCTTAGGATCTATAGTGTTTTTTGAGAAACCCAATCATCTATTAATATAAATTCGACTCGATGTTTATGAATTTAAACTTCAATATGGAGGGGAGTGTTATGTGGATGACTTAAGGAAACATTATCATTTTCCAAAAATGATAGATTGTGAGGCACAGTTAAATGCCCCACCATGGCTTGGAATGAATCAATATCTAAATTGGTTGGTACTGTAATGTCTACAAGAGTCCTTTCTAAATGTCTTTCTACACCAGTGAGATTTTTAGAAGCTCAAGTATTGATATTTGGGCAGGTGTCTTTTGTAATTGATCTACCAAGTTCTATTGATTTGAAGGAGTTGTTTTGGATGTACTTGCTTTCAATACAAACTTATTTGAGCTCGTGTGGTTACATTGATGGGTATGTGTTCTTGTTTGTCTTTGACCTTGATGACATTTATCTGGTTTTTAGATGCAGAAATATGGTTGATGATATTGTCATGAATGTGATTCACCTTGGCTCCTTTGTTATTTGATGAAGAAGTTTCTCCCTTTTGATAATTGGGGAGAGGATGTTTGAATGCTTCATGATCATTGTTTGTCTTACATCCTTCTATTGTTATATCACCTCTGTCTAATACGTCTTGCACTATATTTTTTAATCGTTGGCAATCATTTGTCTTGTGACCTTTTCTTCTATAGAATTCAAAATGATGTGCATCATTCCACTAAGATGGTTTACCTTTTCATTCAAAGTCTCTTGTGTTGGGCAATGTTATAAGCTTGTTGGCCATAAGTTCTTTGAATGTTGACTTGAGTGATTGCCCTAAATGTGTCAACTTCCTTCGATATAGAGTAAGGGCTGGTTTGGGTTTGTTAATTTCTGGATTGTTTGTGGGTGTATTACTTTATAAGTTAAAAACTAGTTGTTTGGATTTTATGTTATGGACGTCAACTACTCCATCATAAAAAAATGTTTTTGTTTCTCATCTATAATTTTGATTTGTCAGTGTTGCTAGTATTGTTATTGTTATAGTTATTGGAAACATTGGTGCTTTCTTTAGAGAATTTCAATATTCCCCTTTTAACCAAGGCTTCCTCAAATTTAAGAACATTTTTCATTAGTTTGTCAAAATTTGGTGGACATTGCAATTGGAGTCTATAACATATTTCACAATTTAAATTGTTAATAAAGATGCCCATTTTTTCTTTGTCAGGCACCAGACGAGAGTATCAAGAAAATAGTCATCCCCATCTTTACAAAAATGTAAGAAATGTCTCGCCATTTTTCGCTTTGGTATTACATATGTCAAGCATGGTTATTTCATGTTGAATGTTGTACGAATATTGGGAAATAAATGTGTTTACCAACTCGTCAAATATTCTGATACTAGGTGTGAGTTTCGATAACCATTCCATGGTTTGTCTACTCAAACTTCTGGGGAATAATCTCATTAAATAAGTCTCGTCGTGTAAAAATTCCAGTCTCATTGTGCAAAACTCTCTCACATGATCTTGTGGATCAGTTTTTCCTTTATACTTATCATATTTTAGAGTTTCACAGTTGGAAAGAAATGGTATCATGTTTAAAGTTCCATCAAATGGATAGGGGCAAATGTCTTCTAATGAATATTTTCTTCTTGTTCCCCTTTGCATGTCTTGTTTTTTTTGTTGAAGAGCTTGAATTTTTTGTGTTAAGGCATTCAATGGATTGTTGTTATTGGTACTTGACTCAACTTCTTATTTTTTGGTATTGAAATCATTAGATAGTTTGGCACCATGACTGTTCAACATTAGAAGATATTTGTCTTTATTATTTTATAGAAGCTTTTCCATTAATTTTTGGAACTTTGGATCTTATTGGGCTTCATGAATTAGTTAATCGCTTATGTCCTCTACTTCAATATCTCGATACCTATAAAAGGGGTTTTATTCTCTCTTTGACATGATAGGTGAAGCTTGTACCTCCTTTTCCTTAAGTTTTAGTCTCTGAGATCTCGTCCAAATGGGCATGTGAGTGATCTACTTGCGATGATTTTTGACAAGTTTTGAGTAACTTAATAGATGATTTGTTATTGAGGTGGATAGGACAAGAAAATTTTCCCTTTTATTGAGATGTTGTGATAATGCGGATCTTTGTTCAAAGACACGTGTTTTTAAAGATTCCCCATCAAACTCATTTCCACGACCGTGTTGATAATTATGAAAGCATTGTAGGAATGCACACAATGTTTTAGCAAGAGTTTGTGGTTAATGAAGATAAGCCTTCTCTTATTTAAGATTGCCTTTTGACTTTAAGTTTCCTTTTTTTCAAATGACAAGAAATGGTCATACACGTGATTTAAATTTTTTAAACTTTGATCCTTGTTGGGGGTGCTATTTTGATATGAGATACTTAAGTATAAATAGGAAAGATCCTCCCTATTGATGAGACATTCAATCTAATTTGGAGCTTTGTTTTGTGATAGAGGATAATATATCTTGATAGTGAAACATTGCTGAAAATTAGAGATCAGATTGATAATTGAGAACAAAGTTGGTTTGATCTAAGTTTAGTTAAATGGTTATACTTGTAATATCATGATCCTCTCGTATTTAAAATGATGTTTCTGATGACTGATAATATTAACTCTAAAAAGAGTGTCTAAAAATATTTTAGGCTTTTTGAGAAAGTTCCTATTTTTCTCTTTGACCAAAGTGTTTTTAGGTGGATGAGCTAAAACTGACAATGTATGTGCCAAAGTATCAGTTAAATGTGCTACCTTGGTATTCCAATGTGCTACATATGCTACCCTCTAGATTCACTGAAATGTTCCACTAATGGGCTAATCTGGGACCTAGATTGATTATTCTGACCATTGAAATTTAAAATCTTTGCTTGTTTGAATGTGCTATTGTTATGATTGAATGTGCTAATGTTTTCTGATTATGTGCTATTAGATAGTTTATATGCACTATTCTGATGACTAGATGCACTATGTTGTCCTCTAGATGCACTAAAAAAAGTTTTTTATGTGCTAAACTACCTTTCTATTTAAAAAAAATTTGACTATGTTTTTGACTAAGTTTCTTTGACAATTTTACCATGTTTCATTGATTTTTCTTACTGTGTTTTGACTATGTTTTGTGTATTTGATGGATGGTCTTTTGAATAATAATTTAAAACATACCAACAAATAAGAAGATAGTTCATTCATTTCTCTGATTCAAACAATGAGTGTATGTTCAAAGGATTTTTTCAAATCCCCTTTTATTTTCACTGGTTTGAATAAAAAGATACATCAAACAAACTATTTAATCTCAGGGGTCATCAATAATATCATAGCTCACATCTTGGTACTCCTTTATCTTAAATAACTGTGTCACACTCGAGGGTGCACCTATTTTTTTGCCTTTTCCCAGGAGTTGAACCAAAGAGAATTGCTTCTCAATTGGATCGTTTTCTTGGGAGATATATGGTGAGTGTCTTGGGATTAGATTCTTCCCCACCCTTGCACTATGATATTACAAATGTTTGGATAATTGACTCAGCATGGCTTCTACTCTTAAAGCTTTTTACTAAGGCTTATGTTCGGCCTTCAATGATAAACTCCCTTAGGAGGCTTCCCAACCTAAAAAAAAAGGCTTTATGTATTTCAAGGATATTAAGGAAAGGATAATCAATGAGAAAAATCATTGGATGTGATTTCCATCATGATCCACATTTGATTATAGTGGGTTGGAATACTTGGCATTAGTCATTCCCCACTTAGGTCATTCCCCTCTCACTGACCTTATGGGCTTCTCTAGAGGGTAGGCCTACTAAAGGATTTATCTTAATTTCAAGAAAGAAAAAAGAAAGCAAAGAGTGAGTTTGTCTTTTTGGTCACCCAATTAAGGGGAGAGCATATACCTATCACTTTCAAAGCATGATAGACAATTTTTTTTCTTTTTATCCCATCATTGCAATGAGATTTAATTGTTACTTGGAGATATTGCTCCAACAATCATGGTGTTCCTTTTAAACAAGATAGAAATAGTGAATGTTCTTTTTAAGTCAAAAATTGCAATAATGAACCTTAAGAAATTTAAAAAACTTTGCAAGAAAAGCAAGACTTGAAACTTGACAAAGATGGCTTGTTCTCTATTTTTTAATTTGTAAATGAAATGTGGCTTGTCTTCTTTTATCCCATTGCAGTAAAAAGAAAATTTGTCTTGTTCTTTTTAATTTTTCACCAAAGGACAAAGTGAGGTAACTTGCAAGAAAAGAAAGGTTTGTTTGTTTGTTTTAACTTTTTGCAAGAAAGAAATTGAGATCCTTTTTAAAGCACCAAATAAGAGATGAAGTTATTTTTATCCTTGCAAGATGAAGTGAATCCTTTTTACCCTTTGTAAGATGAAAACTTTAAAAATAAAGAAAAAACTTAATCTAATTCCCTTGGACCTACAACAAACAATAGAACCTGCAAAACCCTTTGAAAAAAGTTAGTCAAGATTGTGGGCTGACAAGCCTAAATTTTTTCTTTTGCGTTACAAATTTTTTCTTTTGTCTGTGACAGATGCACTAAAGAATAGAGAAAATGCACTATCTTATGTAACATATGTGCTAACAAATAGAGTGTATGTGCTATTCTAGCACTGGAATGCGTTATTCTGATGATTGGACACACCAAAAGAAAAACATAATATAACGATTTTTGTGATGTGCTAGAAGATGGTGGTTAGGTGCTGCTCGAGCCTTCAAATGCGCTGAAACAGAGGACAAATGTGCTAAAATACATACGCTATGTGCTACCTCCTGTTATAGATGTGCCGTTTTGAAACTCTATTGAATATTGACTTTGAACCTACATGCAAAATGATTACAAATTTGGGGACATGCCCAAGGTGGGCCCAAAAAATTAATGCTAGATTAGTGGGTCAGTAAATCGATTAGAAAATTATGAAACTAACATACCAATAAAACATTAGATATAAAGACTAACTTGGTAAACTGATTATCAAGCCACTCCTTCAAAAGAGTCCCATTATCCTCTCTCTTCAAGGATTCTTAAAGTCATGATTTCTCTCAGATCATTGAACAATTAACCTTTAGAATGACAACTCAAAGAATGAGTTATATATGATGAAATGATGTATATGTTTATGCAACTAAGATAAAAAAGATTATGCTAATGATAATGAGATGTTATATTAACATGATATGCTATGATGAAGATTTTATACAATGATAATAAAAATAACATATTATGATAATGAAACTAACATCCTAACATGGATAATTTCTATGATAATGATACTACTATGATTCTAAAATTCTTGTGTATAAGGGAGATTTATGTAGTACAATATGTAGCTTGATAATGAATTCACCTTGATCATGTGTAGCCTTGATATTGAGGGTATGAGTCCTATTTATAGAAGAAATGGGCAATTGGATAACTAAGATAGAATTATCTTAACAAGGGCTATGATTGAATGATCCTCAACCCATGTGACACTTTCAAACCAGTCCTATGTTGATAAGTGTCAACATAAGAAGGCTTGAGAGGAGAGAGAAGAGACATTAAATGCCTGAGGGGACATGATGGTTACCCTAGGAGGTTTGGTTAGGGTTGAGTTAATGGATAATTCTTTTATCCAAGGGATAAAAGAATGTGAAAGAGTTAAAGGATAACCATGGTCAAAGAATTGAATGCTTGAAGAGGCTCATGGGTTAAATCGATGGTTGAGTTAGAGAGAAATTTTGTAACCAAGGGTCAAAGGTGGGTTAGTGAGATTTAAGCCTTTAATGGTTTATGAAGACTTTGAGGGTTAACTTGTAGAAGTGATAAAGCCTTTAATGGTTTATGAAGACTTTGCATGTTTTTGAGAAGTGACCCCTTCTTAAGGAATGTGCAAATGTTTAGGAGGGGATTAGGCTAATTAGAAGGGATTAGAAGAATCTAGAAGGTGGGTTAGTGTGCAAGTGGATTTTGTAGGAAAATGAAAGTGTGAAGGATTTTAGGATTTTAATTAGAATAAAATTAATTTATTTCAATTTATTGGTTGCAACTTGCATTGGATAGATTTAAATAAATATTAATTTATTTAAATTTTAAAAGGGTATTTAATTAAATGTGAAAGGGGGATTTAATTAAATAAATATTATTTATTTAATGAAAAGCTATAATTTGGCTAAATGAACTAAATCAAATAAATTGAATAATATATTTAATTAATAGTAGAAGGGTGAAAAGGTTTAATTAATTAAACATTGAATTTAATTAATAGCTAGAGGAGTAGGAATGTATGAATTAATTAAAAATTGAATTTAAGTAACATTTAGATGAATTAAATAAATATAAAATCTATTTAATCAAGTGGATAGAAATAGGTGTCTACAAAGTGAACCATAATAAAACCATATATCCATCAATAAGTTAATGCATGCATGCATATAGATCATCATGAAACGTAATCAGTCACATAATAAAGTCATATAAGTCATATAAGTCATATAGAACCATACATCATAAACATTACATAATTAAATCATAACAAGATGCATCCATATAAATTATAATAGGAACACATCATATAGATTGCCACAAAAAATAGTGTCACCTCACATATAAAAAATCATTGTTAGAGTACAATGATGCCAAATATAAATTGGCTATTAAGAGTTACCAAAATGACCCTATCTTAGGTGTATATGTTAAAAATCGTATTATAATGACCTATCTAAGCTATGATTAGATCCCACCCTCAGACCTAGCTGGTCTTCATTTCTCTTGAGTTCCTAAAGGCTCTTCTCCTCTCGACCCAAGTGGTGGTAATGTTGGTGGCCCCTTAACACTTTCACTCTCTATCTATGCCCTCCATGACCTCTAGCCATATGAGCTCTCTCCAAAGCTCCATATTGTCTAACTTTGCAATATTGCCTACTCATAAAGCATTTTCTTCAATACTTTACCTCTTGGCCTACTCATGTAATCTCCCATATCATGTTAGTTGTGGGTCCCTATGCTTCTACTCTCTCCACCTTTTCAAGTGTTGCCTCTACTCTCCCATAGCACACAATAGTTGTGTCCATCTCAAAAATCAAAGTAGCAACCTATGCATGATCCCTCATAGACACACATCCTTGCAACACTACTACTTGTGACTATAGTGTTTCCATCTATCCCTAAAATGCTACTATGTGTGCATCACTATCATCTTGTCTCTACACCTAAGGCTATATCTATGTCTATACCTGTGGTCTAGGCTATACTAGGAGTACCACCACCTATTGATTTAACACCTTACTCATGCCTCCTCCTCCATAGCCTCCATCCCCCCTCCACCTTGACATCATCTTCATCTTCCCCTTTTCCCTAGTAATTCTGATCCATCCTCCTCTTAATCTAGCTCATACGTTATGGCTCATCCTCCCCATGTCACACAAACCATACCTCAAACTTGGTTGTCACCCTTGCATCTACCATGTCCCACTATATATCCTATAGATGTGGTGCTAACACCCTAAACTGTACCATGACCACCTAATAATAAAATATAGGCCCCCACCAATACCTCTCTTGTACTATCCATTCAAACTATTCCAAAACTTGTGGCATACCCCACACTCGACCAAAATAACTCAAAAACCAAAATTTCAAAAGCCAAGGAAGGAACACACAAGGGAGCTCTACATTATCATTCTCGTAGTCCTTACAATCCAGGTATGGCTTCCATATTATCCAAAACCCTATGCCAATACTATGGCTTGTCTAGCTTAGGCTAGGACATGATAACTCAAGAAATATGAACATATGGTTGTCCAACACACCTCAATCTAATGCACATTGGCCTAGTGATGGTGATGTGCTCCCAATCTCATATATGTATCAAAGTCACCCATGTTGCTAGGCTATCTCTTCCTTGATAGATAAATGCATGTAGGTTGCTATAGAGGTGGTCTAGTAAACATGGATCCTATACAAACCAAGTCACATCCATCACCATGTAGCTCAAATTGTACTCCTACCTTTTTGATAGTCCATGCAATCTTGTATTGGAACATATGAGACCTTAGATCAGCCTTACTAACATCGATGGTAGTGGCACATAGTATAATACCATCTCCCTCCAACTAACCTCCCTTCAATGTGCATATAGGTACTCATCTCCAAAACCTCATTGCAAAGCCTCCTCACCTCTTGCAATGTCATAAATAAGCTACTTGCCATAGATTGGGATTCATAAGATTCTCCAAACATCCTCAAGTGTCACTAACATCTCACTTGTGGGAAGGTGAAATGAGATATGATTGCTATGCCACCTCTTTACCAAATCCATCACCCATCCTAGATTCACATGCATCTCAGGCATAAATGCTATGTGACAGAGCCTAGTTGAGTCTAGTATGCCATGATATGTCTCTGATAATAAGGGTTGCATTCCTAGTATCAAATAATGCCTCTCCCGAGACATCATCATATCTAGGTCCTCTTACAATCAAACTAGCCAATGTGTCAATAAAAATAACCTTTTAAAAATATACTCATTATTTTATCAGTTAGTAAATCTTGGTCAATTTTACATACTTTCATCAATTGAATATAATTTCCTAAAAGTTTCACTATTTTATAAATTGCACGACTCTACTAAACAATCCTCCCATTTTTTATCAGATGCACCAACTCTTCGACCAATTGCACAAATTTAAAAAAGTGTATAAAAAGACCTTCCAATTGCATATAATATTAACAAATAATCATAAATTTATCATTTATACAATTTATCTACCATTGCGCAACAAGTTTCTACAATTGCATAGTTTTGGACCAAATGCATTGGTTCGGGCAACAATTGCACCAAAACTAGCATTCTTCATTTTCACAAAACCTAACTTTGTAGCCTATTTATGACATATTTACGACCACCTAAGGTTGTTAGGGATGGATACATATCAACTCATTATACTCCTCTGTCTGCTCGAACTACTGATTGCACTCGAATTAGTGGTCTACCACTGGAATCCCAACCTTCTTCAAAGCTATCTCTCTTTGCTCTTTGACAAGCTACTCTATAAATTGGAGGTTTCAAATGAACCTAAATCAACCCCAAACCTCATATTACATAGTCTTTATGGGCCAAACTCCATTTACATCATCACTACAATTTCCCTAGCCTTGCTTAGTCTACTATCAAGAGATTACCCAATTTTTCAAATTTTTTATCTAATCTATCAAGGGGATATACCACTTCCCTACCTAGGGCATACTAGGGCATGCACCACATAAAATTTATTTCTTTGAAACAATGTAATAAACCACAATGCCTCAAAGAGGGAAAAAAATGTAGACACCTAAAAAAATCACCTAATTAAATAAATATTTATTATTTTTTAATTATTTTATAGTTATTTTCTCTATTAATCAAATAAATGTTTTTATATATTTAATTAATACATTACCTTTTTTCTCTATTAATTAAATAAATATTTTTTAATTAATTCATTCATTCATTAACCTCTTCTTTCCTATAAATTAAATAAATATTTATTATTTATGTCACTATTTTCACCTTTTTTCTCTATTAATTAAATATATGCTTCCATTTTTTAATTAATTCATTATCCTCTTCTTTCTAATCCTAGCCCTCAACCTTGTTCACATGGATCAAAATCCAAATTCGTAGTCACATGACACATGTTCCATTTTTTCCTTTATTTACAAGTCTATATTCATTGAACTTAAAAAGACAACCTAGTTCTTAATCGTAGCCCTTCATTCAAATTAACTTCTTAATCTTATTCACACTCTTTCAAATGTTAATCTCATCCCTCCATTTTACTTCATCCTTTTAATCCTATTCATTCTTCCTTAACCTCTAAATCATAGTCATTTATCTTTTAAATCCGAGCCCTTTATTCTCATGGAGATTTCTATATAAGAAAAAATTTCCTCCTATTTCATCACTTAAAACTAGTGTCCACATCCATTATGTTGAAATTTGCTCAGAGTTTCTATTATGGCTTTCATCATCACATTGCACTATCTTTCTTGCATTATCAATCAACCCCACTCCATTTATTTATGCCATCTTGTGCTAGTGCTTAATGCTGAAAGCAATAATATTATCCACAAGGTCTTGAAGGATTAGAGAATAATAGATTCAAGCTTATCTTGTGTAAGCTATAATATTTGTTTATTTATTTACATGTACATAATTTAGAACTCCTTTGGTGTTGTTTTGATTTATTTTATAGATTCTAGGCTTGTAGTTGGGTTGATGAGGAGTTTACAATAGAGTTACAATTCAAGATTCATTGTGACATCAATAAAATGTGACATAGAAACAACAAAACCAATACCTAGTAGAGCCACAACTAGTATAATAATATTTTATTTAAAAATTCTTTAAATATTATTAATTCATTAATTTATTTATTTTATTGGAAGACATATCTATTTACTTAAGATTTATTTTATTTTAATTTAGAAATATAATTAAGATTAACATTATTTTTCTTTAATTAAATGTTAATTTTTAAATATTTGAAAAATTATGTTTACAACATTTACTTTATTTATATTTTTATTAAATAATTTTTTATTTACTTAGATATTTATTTAGTTATATTTTAAAATTATTTAACACTAATTTTATTTTTTATTAGATTAAGTGGTGAAGGGCCCTAGCCCTCTATACATCCAATCAAAAACCATTAACAAAACAAAGCAAGGGCTTGATCATTGTTTACTTTACTTTTATTTGAAGAATTAAATATTTAAAATTCAATTTAAATTTCAAAAATTGTGCTAGAAGATTGAAATGCCAATGTCTATGTAATCTAGTTTTTTTCTTAAAAAAATTAGCAAGATTAATTTTATGTTTATCCTTTTAAAGCATTGTTTCTAGATTTTTCCTATGAGAATGACATGAAACTTCTTGAAAATAATTCTAAATTTTATCCATAAAAATTAAAATGATTGAATATTTTTCCTAATAAATAAAATAACTTAAAATAAATTAAATCTATATTGTTATTTTTAAAAAATTAATAGATATTTTAAGATATCTTTAATGATTGATATGATATCATGCATATGTTTTATTATTATTAATTTCTATTATGATTTAAAAAATTAATAGATAAATATAATATAATATTTTTATTTTTATTTAATTTAATTGAATAATCAAATAAAATAAGAAAATAATTATTAATTATTACTTTTTGTCAAAGTTATATCAAGTATATTTTATTATTGTCAATTTTTGAAGATTGACTATGTATCGTCTTGTCTGAATTCATATAAATTGAATGTATCCCTATTAAAAGAAAAAATAGTAGACTATTTTATTGAATGTATCCCTATTAATATTTTTTCTTTTTCTACTGTTCATTGTGGTATAATGTTTATCTTTGAATGATATTATGCAATTTGAATTAATTTAGTGTTCGGTTGGGCAAATGCTTTGTCATTTGTGCAATTTTGTTTTCTTTTTGTTCTTTGAAGTTTTAGGATAAGAATTTTGTCTTTTCCCCTTTTTTGATTAAAAACACACTCCAAAAACCTTAAAATCATATCATAAGAGGGAATTGTACCTCTAAAATTAATAGGAAAGTTATATAGAAAACTATAATTTATCCAACTATTGATTGATAGTTTGTTCTCTTGTGTGGACATGGAGTCGTCATATTGTTACATTTTTTAAGGGAACAAAATCTGTTAACCATCAGTATATATGTTTTTGGAGAAGACCTTACTTGATATAATTTTTTTAAAAAGAAAAACATAAAATATAAATACAATAATTCTAAGAATTTAATTTAGAATAAATTAAAAAAAAAAAAAATCGAAACAAAGGTTTTTATACAAATAATTATATGGAGGTTCTTTCTATTTTGGTTGGGGTGGAGCATTGTTGTTCTCTTTGCCGACAAAGATTGTTGTTGAATTTGATTCCTAGTTAGTGGTGACTTTGTTGAAGCAACAACACTTTGTTGGGGTTAGTTGGCACTTACAGTTAGTTATTCGGCATATTCTTTTGTTTTGTAACTCTTTTGAGTCAGTCATTTTCAGTTATATTCCCAGAGAATGGAATGGGGTGGCTAATTGTCTTTCCAATTGGGTTGTTGTTTTTATGAAGGGTTGGTCTATTGAGGATAGGAGACAACTTTCTCCGGAGCTGTCAAACATGTTGGATCACGATAAGTCTTTGTAGTTTTCTCTTTGCTGGATAGTTTGCCCTCTTTTAATGTATTTCTCTTTTGTTTTGAATAAATTTTTATTCCTCTTTACTATCAATATTTTTTTACAGATAAAACTAAAATAATACCTTATTTACTTATATATCAACATAATATGATATTATTGTAATTTATTTAAACTAAATTTTTTTTACATTTAAATAAATCAAATAAAACGTCCTGAAATTATTAAACTAAAAACATAAAGACAAATGTCAAATACTTCTAAAAAATATCGAATAGAAATCATAATAAACATAGTAAACAAGATTTTACGTGCATGTGCAATAAAACTTAATAAACATAGTAAATTATGCAATACAATTTGACTAGATTACACAAATAAACTGTAACCTTTCTATTGTATACAAATAAATTACGGAAATAAAGGTCTAGCAATTTTCATATTATCAAAAAGAAATTGTTTGATAGCACTGCTTAAGAATGGAGGAACTGATAAACCTCCATGGTGATTATGTAAAATTTGAGCATAGTATCCTATGAAAAAGGAGAGTCTTTAATATATTTAGTGTATAATAATATATGATCTAAGTTTTGAAATTACCTTTCAAATTGTTATCATAAAATTGTTTAACAAGTAAAATCAATTATCAAAATTTAGTCTTATTTTTATATAAGAAAATAATTTGTCTGATATAAAATATACTTTTTAACATTCTTTTTTAGAATATAGGAAATTAGGTAGTCTTCCTTATAAATTGCAATATATTGGGTAAATTTTTGAAATTTATGATCTTGTGTCTACCAAAAAAGCTCTTAGTAGTTAAGAATCTTATATTTTAATCTTTCAAAATTATATAAACTTTTTTCTAATTATATTTTAATTTTATATTAGATTATTTCACAATTCATTTGCTTAAAGTTATGTTTTTATGTCCATATCATCAAATATGATGCCTTATCAATCAATATATTTCTTAAGGTCTCCAAAAATCTTAGATTGATAGTTGTAATTAAAACTATAGATCTTGCTAATTGTTCATATTCTTTTCTAATTCATTAGATTTGATGTTTCTCTTTAATTGTCAAGAAAATTACTATTTAACAATCACACAAAATATGAAAAAGCAACAAAATATGCAAATGGTTTAGAATGATGAAACTAAATTTATTTTACTTAAATAATATATAAATCAAAATACTCTTATAACTACTCTTTGAATTCAAACTGCTCATGTTCTGCAATGTAAAAAATGATCATAATTAAAAACATAAAAAATTTAAGAGTGGTCAAACAAAATTTGTATTCCTTAAATAAAATATGAATCAAAATGCTCTTATAAACACATTTTAAATCCAAGTTATTCTTCATGTTCTTAAATGTAAAATATGACCATGATTAAAAACCCTAATTAAATATAAATACATTATACATTATACCTTACATATTTAGTTACCTTATTATGACTTGTGAACATAGAAGGCAGCAAACTTTGAATTTGCAGATAATAACATTATATATTCAATCAGAGGAGGAGAGAGAATCGTGAGGTTAGAAAATCGGGACTTTTTATCTGACGAAGTCTTCTGCACAAGCTTCATTCAAAAGCAATTGAAAACTACTTTTAAGACCACAACGGTGATAAATTTAATATTCTTAATAACGTGTCGCCAAAGATAATGAAACATCGCAGCAGCTTCCCTATGTGTTTAAAAATTTGCTACATCTTCCATAATTGTTCAATAATTAGCAACATCTGTGATTTGTTTAATGGTTTACAGACAGATATGGGATGATGTTTTCCTTTTTTTATGGAGGCTTTAGATCTTTTTGGAATGGGTAGGAGCTAGCTAGAGGAAACTACCAAAATTCTGTATTAAAATATAAAATATTGATTATCAAACATACCCACAAAGTATGTGAGATTATAGATGGGATAGATAATAGGTAAGATTAAATCCATTCAAATTCAATAAAGATTTGTTTCAATCTTTTTCATTAATGTTGTCTGCAAACTTGAGGATACGGAGGATATGAGTGAGGGTAGGTGAGATTATGTTCCAACAATACATATGGCTTTGAGATGTCATGCTGAAACAGGCAAACAAAGCACTGTTTTCAAATTGGTTTCTTCATTGTGAGTATTTTTCTCATTAGTCTCTTGTTTTAACGTTGTGGGATTAGTTTTAATTGATCCTCATCCATGTTACTCATTATTATATATGAACATATCAATATGTCCAATCTTCATCTAAATTATCTCCAGTATGAACACAATGTAATAACTCAATGAATTTTATATTTAGAGTATCCCAAAGCTATATCTTACGGAGAACTTGAAAGGTAATGAAAGTGTATAGGTCTGCCAAGAAACTTATGAGGATATTAGCTAAATAAACATAAGAATATATGGATATAATTTGTTCTTTGAATTGATTAAGTTAAACACATGCAACATGTAAAGCAATAAAGTTCAAACTTCAAGATTAGATCAACTAGTGGATATACAACATTGCACAAGCAAAAAAATTTACACAGGAAACATCAAATGAACATGAGGAAAGGTCTCCAAACCCTTAAGATAATAACAACAAGGTGATTGGAGTCACACAACACCCTTCCTAATGTTACAAGACTCAATTTAGAAAATAGGACCCTCTACTAGGTCCTAGATGTCACTTATGGGCTCCACAAGCACCACTTGGACCTGAACACTATTACACCACTCAATTTCACCTAACCACCTTCAAGACACCTCAAAGATTTTTTCAACACTATGAACCTTGATAGACACCTTCAACGAGGTCAAACTAAACCTTCAAAAACCCAAAACCCTATCAGACTATCCCTTAGGATCATAGTCAAAGATTTTTCAACACTATGAACCTTGATAGACACCTTCAACGAGGTCAAACTAAACCTTCAAAAACCCAAAACCCTATCGGACTATCTCTTAGGATCATAGTAGCAAAACATGATAATGGTAGTAACACAAGACTATGTTACTAACATAGGTCTATGGCACTAACGTAGGAGTATGATGCTAACTTTGGACTAATGAATGGAAAAAGGACTAATGCATGGTGTAAACGTGTCCCAAACTCACAAGTATACTCATTCTACGTTGACATCCACCTGGGATTGGTAGCCCATTTTATTGTCATCTAAGATACATGTTTATCTAGGACAGCAAGCTTCCCAATTGGATAGTTTGATCCCTCGGACACACCAAAACTATTGGTGAAGCAAAATACAATGACAACACTCAAAACAAGAGAACTAAACAAAAATCTTTTGCAACCCCTTATTGTTCAGATGCTAAAGTGCTTTCAGCATGCTAGAGGTCAAAAATAGTTTTATTTTCAATGGATCTTGACCTATTTTTTGGTCTTATCAAAATCCATTAAAGCAGCGTTAACTAGGGCGATCCTTTACAAAGCCAATAGGCTATGTAGAAATAAAATGTTATAAGAATATAAGGGTATGAATAAAAAGATGTTTAAAGATGTCATTAAAAAATAGGTAACTAAGATATACAACCTAAAATGATACTAATTAATAATAGCAATTGTATAGGAGAGTAAGTATAATGAATATGTAGGGACATAGTTTATGTTGTAGGTATTACTTAGGATTCCATGATTGAAAATGATGTAGAATAAATTTGGGGATTCTAATTATTAGTTTTCAAGTGAACCAATCTTCTATATATACCCAAAGCATTTTCTAGTAATGAAGTCAATTATGAATAAGCTAATCTTATTCTAGATCAAGAATTTTATGTCTTATTATGACTCATGGATCTAAATGTTTTTTAATAGTTAACAACTCTATTACTATGATCTTTAATGATGATAGAAACAAGAATATATGTTTGCAACTTAGTGACTACATTTCCTATAAGATACTAGTCTTTAAATTAGAAGTACTCATATTAAAAAATTTAAGACAACCCTTCCAAATCATTTGTGGTCTAATTATTTCAAGACGTTATACAATTGCATAAAAGAAATGTGAAAAACTTATATACATAAAAACTTCACAGCAAATAAAGCTGGCATGAATACAGCCACTCTCCGTCATGCGTGACAACAAAGTCAATTAGTTTTTTAACCGTTTTATTTACTAAATGATATGTGGAAACTGTATGCATTTAATATTTTCTGTTACTATAATTTATACAGGAAGGACCTCTGCATCCACTAACGAATACATTCAGAAATTCAATGTTCAACAGGAATGACCTCTGCATTCACTGACCAATACATTCAGAAATTCAATGTTCAAAAAGTTATAGGATAAAACTATCCAGCAAAGCAAAGCATCTGTAGCTCCATTTTAGGTGAAAGCACAAGACTGCAATTACGCTGGCAAATCCTACCCCAAAACATAACCCCACTGCAACTGCCCACCATCGATCCAATTCATCTGCATCTGTGTCTGTGCCTCTAACTCCTGTGCTATTCGATTGTACTTGGCTACCTCTTCCACCAGAAACAGATCCCACTGTTTTGTTTTCCAAGGGAGGCCCGCGAAGATTAGGATTCCCCAGATAAGAATCAGCCTCAAATGTTATAAATTGTTTGCCCTGCGGTATTAATCCAGAAAGGTGGTTGTATGAAAGATTCAAAACAGAAAGGAATGTGAGACTAACAAGTTCTCCTGGAATGATTCCTGATAGCATGTTTTGTGAAAGATCCAGAGATTCCAGATGAGCCATACCTCCCAAGGATTCAGGAATTTTGCCTCTCAGACTGTTGCTTGAAATGTTCAGAGCAATTAAACCCTTAAGGTCTCCTATTTCCTCAGGAAGATTTCCTGATAGCTTGTTGTGGGAAAGATCTATAAGTTTGAAGGCACTGATAATCTTAGGGTATAGAGTTGCTCGTCCCTTAATCCAAACTGTTACTTGATATATGGACGTTAATCGAAGTATGGGACCAGCACCATATGTATATTGCTCAGGGTCGGTCATCTCTATTTCGCCACTTTGTGATTGATCCACCATGGCAGTCAACTTTCTGAAACTCTGAGGAATAGGTCCTGATAAATTATTATGAGATAAATCCAGAATCTGAAGATTCCCTAGAGTAAGCAACTCTGGCGGAAAACTGCCTTGAAACTCATTAAAAGCCAAGCTGAGAATTCGCAACTCTGACAGTTCTCCAATCCAAACCGGGATTTTCCCTTGGATTCTGTTATTTCCTATGTCAAATAAGTGAAGATTTGCACAATTTGCAGTAGAGGAAGGAATACTACCTTGCAATTTGTTTTGACTGAGATTTAGTATCTCAAGTAAAGCCAGATTTCCTAGTTCTTCCGGTATCTCACCTTGCAAACTATTTTGAGCCAAATTCAAGATTTTCAGCGAAATGCATGTTCCCAAACCTGTAGGAATGAGATCAGTTAGCACATTTTTTGACAGATCTAGAAATATCATTGAATATCCCGAGCATATAGAACGTGGAATAGAACCGTTGAACCTGTTTTCTGACATGTCTAAATAATATGGAGTAAAATCTGGAATAGAGCCATGTAAGCTATTGTTATGCAGGTCTATGGTTGGATTTTGTAACATGGAAATAACAGGAGGCAGAGAACCTTCCAGACGATTATGTGAAAGATTGAGCACTTGAAGATCAGGAAGATCCCACAACCAAGTAGGAATATTTCCCACAATGTGGTTTTCTGACAGGTCCACATTTTGTAACGAATATTGAGTAGACAAGAAACCAGGAATCTCCCCATGAAGATTACAAGACCTTAACCCCAGGTACTCCAGTTGGGCAAGCTGCGGAATCCAACTCAAAGAGATATCAACTGCAAATCGGTTTCCAGAAAAGTCCAATTCTTTGAGGTTAGGCAGATTTTCCAACAAGGAATCAGAAATGCTGCCGTTTAAATTGTTGGAGCTGAGAAACAACTTTTCTAGTCGGACAAGCTTTGAAATGGTGTGTGGAAATGTTCCAAACAACTGATTATTCTCTAGATGTAGTTCAGAGAGTGCAGACAACTGATCCCAAAATAGAGGGATAAGACCATGTAGTTGGTTGTAACTGAGGTCTAGATGTTGAAGGGAAGAAAGCCTACCAAAAGATGACGGTATACCGCCCTTCAAATTGTTATGTGAAAGATCAATGCTCCAAAGAGGAAAGACAATTCCAGATGCTGATCCAAAAGGGGGTAAATCCCCTGTGAAATTATTCCATGAGAGAGCCAATGTCTGAAGCGTTGAAAAATTTGCAAAGGAGTGAGGAATTACTCCTCCAAGATAGCTGTTAAGTGACAACTGAATATTGCTCATGCTTGAACGGTGCAAGAAATCTGAAGAGATGGAACCCTTGAGACCACAAGAAGAGAGATCAAGAGAAACCAAGGACGAGACATTCTGAAACCAAGTTGGCACTGGGAATGTAAATGAATTCAGATGAAGATGGAGATGGGACAACCGAGTGAGGTTTAGGAGAGAAGGTATTGTACCTGAAAGTCCACAATCAGAGAGGTGAATCTCCCTGAGACCAGAAAGGCCGCTAAGGGCGTTACCCCAATCCTCAGATGCCATTGACAGATTCACCAAGCTCATATCCAAGTATTCCAAGCTTCTCAGATTTCTTATCCATTCTGCAAACCTCCTACTCTCCAGTTTAGTTTCTTTCGTTGTTGACAGATCCATATGGCGCAAAGTTGTAATATTTCCCAGCTCCTTAGGGATCTCACCTCCAAATCCAGCACGTGCCAAGCCAAGGAAAGTAAGCCTCTGGAGCTTTGCGAACTGAGGGGATATGGTAGTACCAGTGAACTGATTTCCACTCAAATCCAAATATTGTAAATATTGCAAGTTAAACAGGGACGGATGAATCACCCGAGTCAAAAAAACGTAATTACGGTTTTTGAGGTCAAGAGAAACAACATGGCCAGATTGATGGTCACACAGAACACCCTCCCATTGGCAACAGTTGAATTGCTTCCACGAGCTTAATCGGCCAGAGAAATCATCGAGGCCACCTTTAAAGTCGAGAAGGTAACTTCTTTCATCATTTCGGCAAGCGTTAACAACCGAGAAATGTAAGTGGAACATTATCATCATCTTTATACAGAATGAAACGGTAGCCATGGTTGTATACAACAGATCTGAAGGGCGAATGAATTAAAGGTTGTGGGTCATTAAGAAAGCCCTCTTCCCTGTAACACTGTTTCGATTAAAAGCACTTGTATATTCGAGTAGGCACTTTTTGTGTTTGACTGACTCTTTGATCTGTCACTGTTCTTCAACTCGCATACGTCTCTGTTGAAATTAATCTTCAATGCCCACCTACTCCTTCGTAGACTGCTGTCCATCCCATCTACTTAACTTTACCATGCCCGTACCTTCCTTCTTACTCCAAACATGACAGTTTTTTGAATTAAAAATATTGATTGCAATCTTTTTGATGTACATACAAGACAGTAGTAAATGGACTTGAACTAAATATAATTTACTGTTTAGTTTTCTTCTTCTTCTAGAATTTGTAGAAGAGTCTGGAAGCTGTATTATTTTAATACAAAAGTTAATTTGTAAGAAGTATTGTAGAGGAGGTAATGCTGTGAGAGCAACACAGAAAAAACAGAGTATGAAAAATACAGAATAGATGTTGAAAACAAATCTAGGGGAAAGGACCCAGTAGTTGAGCATGTACCAATTGTTGTGAGGGTTGTTGATACCTTTTGTTCCAAAAATTGAACAAATAAAACCTATTGTTTGAAACAAAAAATATCAATTTTTGTTAGGAAATGTACCAACAGTTGTTAGGAAATGTACCAATAGTTGTTAAGAAATATATTAATATTGTAAAAAGTAACCAATCAGGTGATGCCATGTCAGCTGCACAACTATTGGGGTCTCTTTTGCACGCCTATTGGTCTCACTTTTTTTGGGGGCTGTTTTGGACACCTTGGCAAAAAGCATGCTGATGTGGCATCATATTTGATGATGTGGCCCTGAAACCTTAGTTATAAGTAGGGGACTTGCCAAGTAAGCTGCTCTAAAAAAATCAGAGTGATTTGAAATTTCCAAGTAAGATTTTGAGAAATGCAAAGTTAGGGTGCACAACTACTGGATCCTTTCCCCTAAATCTGCTAATTCTGTAAACACTTGTGCATACTCCGTATGTGGAGGGGTAGGTGAGATTAGACTCCAACAGTCTCTTCAAACGTACCACCATTATTTTCCTTCTACATTCATTGAGCTATGTCGGTCGATAATTACATTTCCTTATTATACTAGGCAAAGTCATATTCCTTTGTGCACTGGGGGTTTATCTACATTGTGAGGTAGGGGATATGGCGGAACAAGTGACCGTGCTAAGGTAAGAAGAAGAAATTTCTTCCATCATCCATAATAAATTTATCTGCAGAGGAATTACAAAAGACTTCACTGAACTGCAAAAAGAGAGTCAAAGATAAAACTTTGAAAAAAATAGATAAATTGACAATATCACTTCAAACAAAGTAATCCTCTTTTTCTGGAGGGGTGTCATAAATATGAATAAAATCAAAGCTCTACAAGCCAGTGAGGGGTGTCATAAATATGAATAAAATCAAAGCTGTACAAGCCAGTGAAAGTAATATAATTCCAGTGCAGCTGTATAATCAATCACTAACAGACGAGCAAAAAGCATGTAAAGACAAAGCGATTTGCTGTCTCTTAATTGGACCTTTATTAGTGTGAAATGATTCTATGGACAAAACTGGATTTTCACTACAGTGAATTGATTCTGCTTGGCTTTTTGAATACTAATACATTAATCCTAACATGATTTTATCATGGAGATAACTTCAAATGATTCTACCTGCTTATCTTTCGCGAAAAGACTTACAGGTGCCCGTAATTTGACGCGTACAAGGTTGGTTTGAAAGCAATTGGAAATTATTTGTCCAACACGTCTTGACAGTGCTAAATTTTCCACAGGAGAACTTTGACCTTCTTGACGGGTTGCCTAGGGTTTCTATTGTTATTAAGATATAATATATGAGGCATCACGTTTTCATTAATAAATGAATATATTTTTCTGTTTTACATGCGTGAGATAATTTATTTTTATTTTTTTATAATTTTAAAGTTTTTAAAAAATAATTTAGATAATTGGAGGTGTAAGGGTGAATGTGTATAAGGGACAATATAAAGAGTGCATTTAAGTATGGAGAAGCACTTAATATAGAGTATGTAGAGTGTACATGACACATGGTATGAAAGATAGAGGATTTGGATGAAATATATTTGTGAGTAGCCGAAATGTTGTTGAAGGTATTTTATAGTTGGATAAATATATTTTTTAAACATCAATCTTATTTATCATCTCACTAATAGAAGATTATTTCTTATGTTTCTCTACCTTGGCCACAGATTTCAAATGGACTATATCTAACAATTTCTCCATCCCACATGCATAAGCTATACATATTTATAGTAATCACATAAGGCAACAGTCTTTCTTAAAGTTGGCAATATATTCTAGCAAGTTGTAAACTTTTACAATTTCATACTTGGAACCTTGCTTTAGTGTTCCTTCTTTTAGATCATTTCAAGTTTATTTGACATTATGCTATCCTATTATCATCATATACTAAGATTGAGACCAAATCTTATGTCTTAGATCTTAATATGTTCAACCAACATGATGTTTCAATATTTGGTAGAATTAGTGCATACTGAAATTAGAAGCAACTTAATTGTGTGAAAAAGAGAATATTCTAATTACTAGACATTAAGCTTATTTATGTTCGACTATTAATTTCCCATAACTATAACGTTGCTAGAAGAAGAAAATGACTTCTTATTTTAAAAAAATTGCTTTTAAGTATTAGATAATGTGGAAAGAAATGATAACCATCATCATCCCTCTATTATTAGAAAGTGCACTTGTTTTAAAAGAAGAGGGTAAGAGATATTAGGAGATTTATTTATTTTTATTTTTTTTAAAGGAAATCATCCTCCTTTTCATCTTCTCTGGTTAGTGGTGTTGGCACCTTCAAATTTTGATGAAATTTGAAGTGCCTATGTTAAAAAATTAATTACAACAGTTAGAAACACATTTGTGAAATGTCCCCTAGAAGCCTACTATAGAGGTGTATAACTTGAAACCCTATGGTTGTTATGTCAAATCACCTAGTAAGCGTGTTAATTTTACTGTCAATGAATCCATTTATCAATTTTCAGCCCCCCATAGTCAAATCTAATTTATTTTTTAGGTGGCAAGTTTTAGGGTTTTGAATCAAGTTTGTAGTGTGCCTAATTTGTTTTTTAGATGGCAAGTTTTAGGGTTTTGAATCAATTTTAAAGTGTGCATATTGAAAGCCTTTCAAGTAGCCATTTTCAAATATCAATATTTTAGTACCTAATATCTTTCTTGTCAAACCAATTGTTCCTCTCAATTATCCTTATGATAGTGTACCCTTGTGCCCATTTTTAGAATCCCAAGATTACATTTTGTATTTTTTCAATACCTAAACTAAATACAAATTTTAGAATTTTGTTGTTTTTTTTGCAATACCTATCAAAGTAGCCTTTTGTAGAATCTAATATTTTTCTTACCCAAATGATTCTCATGCCAAACCAATTGGTCCTTGCAAATTTTATATATACTAATAAACTCCTGTGCAAATTTTTAGAACCCAAATATATCATCGTGCCAAATTTATTGAAAGGCTTACTTTGAGAATCAATAATTCACTATCAATTGATTGCCATGTCGAGTGGGTTGGTTTTCATAATTTTCACCATGTTCATATACTCTTGAGAATGATTGCAAATCTTCATTATTCAATTTAGTATTTTTTTAAAGTGAAAACCATATGGAGTTTGTAGAGATTTGTTGACTACATGTTCATGACAAGTTCATAATGGTCAACTTTGACCTTGAGTATCTTACAGTGAAAGTGGAATTGAGAAAAGTTTCAAATTTCAAAATTGTGAGAGCAACCTAGTTCATGATTCGGTCCCAAATGTGAGCAGCTCTAATTTTATGGCTTTAGGATACATTGAATGCCCACAATGAAATCTCCAAAAAAGAGGCAAACAAATTTCATCTAAGAGACATTATGATATAGAAGAGACATTTAGGGATCTATGAGACATTTTTGAAGTCTTTTCTAACAATTTATGGTACAATTTGAAATTACATTTGAAGATATTATTGATGAGGGAAATATGCTAAATTAAGATTTTCACTCTTGGGTAAATGTAAATTTTTTTATTGAAGAACAAAATAAGTGTTTCTACCAAGGATGAAAGTATTTTCATTTTCAATTAAAATGTAATGAATGATATTTTACATCAAATTAAAATATTTCACTGGAAAGAAAATTTAAGAATATAAAATTGACACGGTAATTCCAAGGCTAAATATCAGTGATTTTTAGATGAGTATTAAGTGAAATGTGAATAGAATAGTAAAAAGTTATATTTTCCTTCACTAGTAAAATGTTTTACTTAGAGATAAACAATTGACTATTTTTTTATATAGAAAGTGAAAAGAGAGAATAACTTATTCAGAAATGATGATAGGAGGAGTGGATAAATGACGACAAATAAGAAGAGAGAGCATGACTGTAGACAAAAGTACAAGTGAAGAATATTTAAGGGAAATTAGTCATGAAGAATTATTCATGGGAAGGTAAAACAAAAGATTAAAAGTTGTAATATTATAAACAAAAGATTACGTATTTTCCTATTTGGCTAGTTTTTTTAAGGAAAAGAAAATTTTGTTAAATAGGTATTGTGGTTTGGCGGAATAAGTTGGATCTGTCAGTAATGTAATTTTGAAAAGATTAGGGTTTCCACTATTACATGTATGAAAATCACTAATTTTTACTAGGGACCAACAAATTAGGGAAATAAAGGAATTAGATAGATCTAAATCTTAGAGGTTTGAATGTTGATCTAATTCTATGGGTGTTGAATGTACCTCTTCTTTCCTTTGAATTTAATTGAATTGAATTGTTGAAATTGCTGAAATTAGGGTAAATAGGCTGAAGTTGATGTAAGAATGTATAAAAACTAATCTATAGTCATCAAATCAAGCCATGAACCTAGATTTGAGGATTGTAAGAGGATTCAAATTTGCTCCCAAAGGAGCTCCTGATTTGTCAAAATCGGTGTGACGGTCGCTCTAGTACTCTGCACTTTTTGCACTCTAAAGGGGAATCGATTCGTCTATGTAAATAACTGCACACATTAGAGAAGGGAAATAGGTTGGGAATAAAGATTTTCCTTAGGTCAAACCCCGATTTTGGAATTAACCATGAAATGGAAATGAAATTTGATTGAATTGCAGTAAGGGAAATGTTCTCCTTTTGAGGGAGATGTTGAATAATGACCGAAACACAAATGATATACCTCCTTGTGAAGTTTTATTTGTCTCCACATGGAATTAGGGTTTCATGAAGTCTCCAATAACATAGAACATGAATGTCAACTCCAATGCTTCAATCTTGACTTTATCTCTACTCTAATTCTTGAAAGAAGATTGATTGCTTGCTTTTTTGAACTTGAATGCTTGATTTCTTGAGGTCAAATTGAATTTCATGCGTGTTTATATGATCAAATGAGATGGGTAGACCTCTTTTTATTATTGCACCTCAAAAAAATATTTAATTTTTCGACATGAGGTGACACAAAGTTGGAATTCCAACTCAAATCAATTGATTGTTAAGGGGCCCAAATTTGGGTCCTAATTAGGAGGACAAGGGCGCTGGGTGCTCTGGTCCTAAGAGGATCAGGGTGCCACACCTTGGTCCTACCCAATCATGGACCAAAATCAAGGGGTAGGATGATGTGCATAGTAAAAATGATGATATATTTGCATAGCAAGAGCATAATTAGGTCTTATTCAGGCCTCAAAGCATGAAGGCCAAGGTGAGGGCCCAAATATGGATAAAATTGTAAGGGAGTGCAATTTAGGATGCTACATTTAGAACCCACTTTAGCAGGAGTATGGGACTAAGCATGCTCCTGGTGAAGTAGAAAGGTTCACATTGAAAGGATTTTATCTAGATGCAAAGGAGACAAGACACACCAAGCCCCCAATGGACTTTAGGTATCTTACGACTTCGAGATCAATATAAAAGGGACATCATGAGAGAGAGAGAGAGAGAGCCATGACTTTAGGTATCTTACGACTTCGAGATCAATATAAAAGGGACATCATGAGAGAGAGAGAGAGAGAGAGAGAGAGAGAGAGAGAGAGAGAGAGAGAGAGAGAGAGAGAGAGAGAGAGAGAGAGAGAGCCATGACTACAAGCCTAGTAAGGTTCACTTACTATGAGTTGTGAAAAGAAAAATAGAAAAATTACGAAGAAAAAGGCTAAGTTCACTAAGTAACTTGAGTATCAAGATGCACAAAGAGAGAAACATTGAGTGGAGTGTATAACCCCATGTTAAAGTGATTGTGCACGCCTTCTTGAGAGCAACTAATTTAAGGTAGTATACACACATTATCACATTGATATGCCCCCAAGAAGGATACATCAAAGGATAATGATCACGAAACACAATACACATAAGGGTTCTACTTAACTCTAGGGTCACTATGCCCTTATGATAAATAGTGTGTATATCATTTATATATTTACATTGAATCGTTCTCATCCCCCAGAGAATGTAGAACCATGATGGAAGAAGGTACATGTGTCTTTTGAGTCAATATGGGAGAGACCAAAAGAGATCTTAATGCTTTGTATTGTTCTCAAGTAAAAAAAAACAAGGACAACAAATAGAAGAATTGAGAAACAAATAGTGATTGGTTATGAATCAAGCAAGCAAGAGAGAGAGAGAGAGAGAGAGAGAGAGAGAGAGAGAGAGAGTCTATGATACGAATCAATCTAATCAAGAAAGTCATGGGCCTCCCAATATTGCTCAAAATTATTTCGGGAAGGTGGATAATATGCAAGAGGAGTGACTTCAAGCATGGTATATGGAGCTACCACAAGTTCCAAACAAGGACCATGGTCTAATGATGGATCACTTTTTTTGTTACTAGAAGCTAGGATTAATGCTTGTCAAAATTGCTCAGATAAATCATTGCTAATAGAAACATATTCATATTCATCACTTGAATCAAAATTGTCAGCACGAGCAACATTTTCATCCATCTCTTCATCAAGATTAATAAAAATAGGATCTTTAATAAGAATAACACACGAGCCATCATTTTTCTTAAGCATTTTATGCCTTGGAGATTTATGTTGAACTTCCTCCCTAGGGTTAGGTGAAGGTTGGACAAATGAAATCATGTCAACACTTGGAGTCTTTGGGGAGGAAATGGGTTGAGAAGCAGTTCATAATCTCTGGCACGACATCTCCGCTGGTGTTCTCTCATACAATGGTCTCTTTTAGTTTTAGCTGAAGGTTGTGAGGGTTTAGGATCGATAGGCATAAGCTTCTTCTCTTCCTTTAAAGAAGGATGCATGGGAGAAGGTTTTTTAGGTTAAAGATAGGAGATGTCGAACATTTCCATTTGTAAGATGTAGGAGGTGGAACCACAACATATAAAGGAGGAATAGAATGTGTAGGAAAGATACTGGGTCCATCATGAGGAGGATGGATAGGTCTATGATGAAGAAGAGGAATGGGATTGGGATCTATAGGCTTGCTCAAGGATAAGATTATCTCATTCTTCCACCTTTGATAAGATTGAAAAAGAGCATCACTTCAAGGTTTAAGAGGTTCAAATTGTTTAGACCAAAAGTAATCAATATTAACATGTACATGCCTCATCGTGGGTTGGTACATGCTATGATAAATTGTTATGATTTGATAATTGAGAGGAAATTTCAAACACTTATGAACATTAGAAGCAATCATTTTCATGGAAGAAAGCCAAGGATGTCCCAACTTCACATGAAATTAATCTGATGTAGGAATGATAGCAAAATTAACATCTAAAGAGTTAGTGCCAACCTCAAAGAGGGAATAGTAATAGAGCCAATAGCGGGACAAGAGAAACCATCAAAGATTTTAATCACCATATTAGATTTATCACATGTTACTTGATGTAATTGTTAGGTATAAATGTATTATTTAGTTATCAAATTTACCATGCACACAAGATCAATGAGTACACCCCGTGAGAGGATGTCCTGCATCCTCGCGATAGATGTTTTAATGTCTCACTGAGATCAAAGGTAATGCATAAGTCCTTAGGAGGTGTACATTTATCAAAAAGATTCACCACATTATTAGACTCAAAGCCAAGATCATTAGGAGAAAAGGCAAGATGCTCAGACTCAATCACATTAGTAGAATGAGAAGGCAAATAAATGGTAAAGATTTGGAAGTTTTGATTGGGAGGAGCTACAGATTTTTTTCCTTTGTCATTCACACCAGCTATAGATACAATATTTTGATCAATGAGGTCTTGAATTTCACTCTTTAAGGAACAACACTTTTCAGTGCTATGATCGATGATAAGACAAGTTTATTGTCTTGTTTTCTAAGGATTTATCATTTTGTTCATGTTGATACATTAGAATATAATACTTATATGTCACTATTTACTATGCCATTTCCTTAGAAACTATTACCTTTTGGGCTCAAGTTTAACCTCTAAACAATTCATGATACTAATGCATATTATATGTATTTATCTATTAAATGTGCATGTGTTGAAAATAATGTCATTTCAAGATGATTTGGGAAATGTGGTTGTTTGTATGTGCTAACGTGTTGTGCAGGTCAGTACTAAGAAAGTGGTGTTATGATGAAGCTTGCAACAAGGAGCAGAACTCTTACCAACTGGTCAATTGTTGAAGAAGTCAAGGAGTAATAAATGAAGAGGATCTCTCTACTTAATGCTGCAATTACTTTATTAACTAATAATTTACATACAATCGAGTCTATTTAGGGCACGCTATGCTATATCTCTATTGAGGAGGTCATATCTGACTTGGCTAAGTGCATGCATTAGCTTTCCTTTCCCCTTTTCATGCTTTCAATAAATAGTTTCCTCCTTATGTTGTGGAGCTGGTCACCCAGTTAGTTAGAATAGTAGGTAGTTTTTCTTTCTATAAATAATTTTTCAGATGATCTTGTGTGGGAGGTTGAATATTTTGATGTTGTAAGTTTACTTTCAGCTTTGAAATACAGTTTAAGAGCATGTTTTCATATCTTATGTACTTTTGTTTTGATGAATAAAATGATATTATGAGTTTTCAACACTTGTGTTAATCTTGGAAGATTCACTCGAGGGGGCCCACTTGGTGAGAACTTTGTTAAGTTATCTTAGTAGTTATTCTTCATTCGATAGTTAGTATCATTCCAACAGTTGACTGTTCCTGCAGCCACAAAACTTTCTTGTAGCCAAAGCGGGCAGAATAGTTTCCTGTCTGCTTTTTTGGAATTTCGTTACTGTAGCTTGTGTTAGTTTAATATTTTCATTTTTATATTAGATGTTAATCTAAGTTCAATTTTCTTCATTAGTTATTTACAACATTTCTATTCCAGCATTATTTTTTTTTGTTGCTTAAGTCATGATGGCCATAATAGAGTCTTAGTGCACATATAGTGCTGACCCATTTCATGTTCATGTCCCTAGGTTGATAAGTTAAATGAACCTCCATAATGAGTTTGATAGATAATTAGTATGGATGTGTAATATCTGATTTATAGCTTAAGAGCTTAGTTATTGAACCATTAAAGGAGGCTGACAACCGGGTTGCAATAGTATTGGCAAAAAGCTTTAGAATCATAGTGAGGTAGAAAAGGTTTGGTTGTGTCAATTGGTTTGATGGGAGGAAGCTTCAACATTTTCTTTCTCAAAAATTGTGTCATAATGCTATGCAAAGATTTAGAAAGAGCAGTAAATTATTTTCTAAAATACTTGGATAAAGGAGGCACACCCGTTGTCATGGCTGCTACTTGGGTATTGTTGTTGTCATTGAATTTGTTGTATCCTTTGTTTGGTTTAAACTTCATAAAAGGTTGTTGAGCACTTTCATTCTTATCAACCAAAGCCATTGAAGAAGATGATTCAAATTGACTCACTTGAAGCTGATAGTTATGAAGTACTATGCACAACTATGTAAAGGAAGTAAACTCAAAAAAGAGAAGCTTATCCCTAATGTCTTTTTTCAAATTAGAAATGAAAATAATTTGAACATCTTGATCAGGCATAGGATAAGAAATTTGAGAATACAAAAGCTTATATCTACCAATAAAATCAATCACATTTTTTTCACACCTTTCTAACAATGCATTAATTTAGTTAATGTAATCTTAGGATCAAAATTATTGTGAAATGGTTGAATGAAAGCATTAGCCAAATGTTGAAATGATGTGATTGAATAAGGAGATAAATAACAGTACCATTGGAAATCCTTATCTCTAAATATTATAGTAAATAATTTAGCTAAAAGTCTTTGATCATAAGCAAAATCTCTACACAGTTTTTAATTTTTTCACATGAGTCGTAGGATCACCTTTTCTATTATAAAGATCCAATTGAGGGACTTCTACATGTTTAGGGAGGACATCACGAACAATACCATAAGATAATGGGTTTGCTACATCAAATTTGGGTACTTTAAACTTGGATTGGTTCATGGAATCTATTTGTTGTTGTAAGGATGACTTGGTTTGGGCTAGGCTATTAATAGTTGCTTTGGTGGATGTGTTGAAATTGCATATGTTTGATTGGGATGGATGAGTGAAATTGTTAAATGAGGGGGAGGTTGAGAATAAGGAGGTGGGAAACTATGATAGGTAGTGTTAAATAGAAAATTGGGAGTTTAGCCAATTCTCCACTTGGAAGGGAGGATTCACTAAGCTCAAATTTTACTTGGGAAAACTTTATATTCAAAAGAGGGGTTGAATCTAGTAGATCCAGTCCTAAATGATGGAAGGATTGAATATTAAGTTTGAGATGATTTGGGATTCGGTCGTGCACTTGGATCTGAGAATTTTGAGATGATTCAAAGTTGCTCCATGAAATTGGGCTAAAGTTGCAGGGACTGTGTGTTCGGACAGGGGCGCCATCCAATCGGTCCTCTGAACTTTTCGCGTGTCGAAAAGGGTTTTTTCGTCTTCGTGAATAAAGCATAATTCCATAAGTACAATTGCACACTTGTTTCCTGCACACAAAAGGAAAGGGAAATGCGTTGGGAATAGGGATTGGCCTTTAGGTCAAACCTCGGTTTTGGAATTAACCAAGTGGTTGAAATAATGTAAATGAAATGACCGAAAGTAGAAATCCTCCTCTTTGAGGGGATGTTGAATTGCTGGAAAATGAAATGGTGATACCTCTTTGTGAAGTTTTGCTTGCTCCACATGGAAACATGATTTCATGAATTAGAATGATGATATCCTCTTCAATGCTTGCAATTTTGACTCTATTGTTGCTCCAAAGCTTGAAGGAAGACAAAAAATGCTCAATTGCTCTTGAATTCTTGAATGCTTGATTTCTTGAATTCTCGGATGCTTGATAGTGAGTTTTGTTAAATCATACATGTCAAATGAAAGGGGAAATCCCTCTTATATACTTGCCAGTAGGATTAACTGATTAATTTTCCAACTTGAGCCGACATAGGGGGGATTTTCCCACTACAAATTTAAGTTAGGTCAAAGGGAGGGGATCAAGATAGGTCCCCATTAAGGGGGAATAGGGCACCACGCCCTGGTCCTTCCCTATTTTGGGGTAGGATCAAGGTGGCTTTTGAGTGCATTGTTTAGTTGCAAGGTGTTTTTGATGTGCATGAGAATATTCATGTCTCCGGTTAAGTGATCCTAAAATGGTCTTGGGAAATGAAAACTAAAGTAAGTGCCAAAAAGAGTATGAAATGAGACTCTCAATTAAAGAATACAATTTACGAAACTACATAAGTTTAATATTAGGATTTACCTCTTCAAAAGATAATAAAAATTATAATTTTTAAAAATTAATTAAAAAAAATAAAAATTAATTTTATTAACTTATCCATTATTAACTTATTTATATTTTTTTTTTGAAAATTATTAATTTAAGAAATACATATTTCATGATTTTATTAATGTTTTAAATATATTATTTTTTTATTTTATTAATTCTTTAATATTCAAAATTTATTAATTTAATTAAAGAAGTGATTATATATAGATTTAATTTTTTTTATAACTTAAATTACGAAATATTGTAGGAGATTCAATTCTCTATATCGATACGTATATCCATATGTATGAAAGTCTTTGGCATGCGGTGCAACTGGTTATAAAATTATTCTTAATTGTCTTTTCGCAATATTCGCCGATAGTGTAGAAAATAAATATTGATTTAATACTTGGTATAGAAATGCCGCGTTCGATATGTAAGTACGCGTTTGGAAATAATTGAAATGTTGCTCTACCACATGACTAAGGGAATTATTTCTCTACCACATGACGAGGTTGACTTGACCACCTCGACGGATCACCCAAGGTACGAGGAAATATCCTCCTACCTTCTCTTAAACAACGTTGAATAAATGTAGACTAATTACTAGTATATTAATATTTAAAAAATTTAGGTAAAATACGTCTAAAGATATCTTATGAAGAAGAATTCCATATTTTAAACTAAATTGTATTTGAATTTATAATCTTAAATATAATTAAAATCTAATATTTTAACTCTTAGTAAACCCCAATCTAAATTGAAAACTAATCTTAAACTTACCTAATTAAACCCTAAGCCTACCTTAATAATTTCCCCTAATTGATCTCTAACCTTACCTTAATCATAACCCTGATTAAACTTAAATCCTAATCTTAACTAAACCCTAACCCTAATGATAATGGAACTATAATCATAATTTAACCCTAACTCAAAGATTCCTCCTATAACTCTCAACCTCAAATTTAACTTTAATTAAACCCTATCCCAAACCTTAAACATAATTCAATGCTAATCCTAATTGTATCTCTAATTCTTATTCTAACCCTAGCCCCAAATACAATTCTAACTTTAACCATAATCATAACTCAATACATAATGTTAACCTTATAACTAACCCTAATTAAACCCTAATCATAATTCTAATTGAATGTTGACTCTACTTTAATTCCAATTCTAACCATAACCTTAACCCTAACCACAACCTTTACCCTTATTTAACCCTAACCCTAACGTAATCTTGAACCTTACCTTATTTTAATTCTGACCATAATTTAATCCTAACCCTGTAAATGGAATATTTATTTATTTTATTTAAGCCTTTACTAAAACCTAACCCAAATTGCAAACTAACCATAACCCAACCTTAACCATAGCTCAATAGTTTCCCCTAATTTAATTGTAACTTAACCTTAGCCTTAATCGATCATATAACTCTAATTGAATCCTAACCTTAACCCTAACCTTATGTGAATTATAATTATAATTTAACCCTAACTTTAATATTTCTCCTATAACTCTACTTTAACCCTAACATGAATTAGTAACTTTAACCCTAATTGAATTGGAACCCTAATCTTAACTATAATTTAATCCTAAACCCTATCACTAATTCTATTCTAACCGTAATCGCAACCCTAACCGTAACCATAATCCTAATCCTACTTGAATGTTTCTCATTTGTCTTTACTTTATTCACATTTAACATTATATTCATTTAGAAGGTTTATTATGGATAAGAATTTTATATAGGTTTAATAGAAACATTAAAATAATTAAAATGAGGATTAATTTTGGAATGTACTAATTTTTTTTATGTTTTACATTATGTTCATTTTCATAACATTGTTATGATAATAATTCTATATAGGTTTAGTGGAAAGAATGAAACAATCAAAATAAGAATGAATTTTAGAATAATACTGATTTCATCACATTTTATTGTGTTTATTCTTCCAATTGATATTTTCCTTTGTTTAACATATCCATATTAATTTTATACATTATGCACATTTTAGTAGGTTTTTTCTTGATAAGAATTCTATATAGGTTTAATCCAAACAATGAAAAAATCAAATTAAGAATTAATCTTGTAATGTACTAATTTCTTCTTATGTTTTTTTTGTGTTTATTTCAGTAGGTTTATTGTTGATAGATTTTTGTATAGATTTAATCAAAGCAAGTTTCCAGATATTATGTTTTTTGTGAAGAAGAATTTTATAAAAGTTCAAGTAAAACATAGGAAAAACTAGAATGAGGATTTCAAGAGTTTTTAGAGATTCATAGTTTTTCCAAAGAAAATTTCAGATGAATTTTTAACCCTAATCATAATTGCACCCCACATTAACTTTAAACAAATTGAACACTAATTGAACTATAACCCCCCCTTTAACCATTATTTAATCCTTAACCCTATCTCTAATTTTAATTCTAACCCTAACTCTAATTTTAATTCTAACCCTAACCCTAATTTTAATTTTATCTCCAAGCATAATATAACCCTACCCATAATTCTATTTATTGCACTAACTATAACCCTAATTGATTATGAACTTTAAGTCTAACACCAATTAAATCCTAATCCTAATCTTCATCAAATGTTGTTCATTTCCCTTTCTTCTATGGTTTGTTACTAAATTTATTAATGTTCAATTACCTTCAAAATTGATATTTCTCTTTGTTGAACACATCCATATTACTTTATTCACATTTTACATTGTGTTCATTTAGAAGGTTTATTGCGGATAATAATTCTATATTGGTTTAATGGAAACATTAAAATAATTCAATGAGGATTAATTCTAGAATCTACTAATTTTTTTTTTATGTTTTACATATTATTCATTTTAGTAAGTTTGTTGTTGATAAGAATTCTATATAGGTTTAATCAAAACAATAAAAAAGAAAAATAAGAATTAATTTTAGAATGTACTTTTTTTTTTTTTTTTTGAAAAAAGGGGTAAAAACTTTATTGAAAATCAGACACAAGAATTACAAAGAAAACCAAGGCCCTAGAGAAGAACCACAATCCCAATCCCAAGATCAACCAATCTCATACCCATCCCAATCCTCAGCCAGAATCTTCTGCAGGTCTTGACAAAAAGCCGGGGAAAGATGATCCCACCCTTCAACTTTTCAGTCACTACCATGTTCCGAGGCCCACTTGGCCAAACAATCTGCAACTCTATTCCACTCATGAGGAATATGGATGAAAGACACCTGCTCCATAGCCGAGCTAATATGAGTAATCTGGAGAACAATCTCTGCCAACTGCCAATGCACCCCACTCACCTTCTGCTCAGACAACAAGTTCACCACAACTTGTGAGTCCGATTCACAGATAACGTTTCTGCAACCCAACTCCTAGGCACACTCCAAGGCATTGAGAATAGCGAAGCCCTCCATAAAAATATTAGAATGCCACCCTTTATGAACTAAAAATAAGAAGACCACCTCCCCCATACAGTTCCTACCCACACCACCAATCCCAGCAGGGCCTGGGTTACCCCTAGAGGAGCCATCGGTATTAACTTTGATAATCTCATCCCGAGGAGGAATCCATCTTCCGATCCTATGAACCTTCTTCAAAGAACGTCTGCCTCTCCTAACACAAGATGAGGTAGGGGACAATTCTTGTAGCCCCAACCTTCTCGCAATATCTGCCTCGTCTTTATTTAGAGGAAAATGCACCTCACATTTGGCTTCTATCGTCTCCCTGGTCATAACTATGATTCTATTCCACTCTTGCTGAACCATTAGTCTGACCTCACGAAAGATCCTCCTATTCCTCTCGAGCTAGATCTGCCACAAAATGAAGATGGGCCCAATGGACCAGATAGTCTGGAGGAAGGAGGAGGAGATAGGAGGTCTGCCCAAGCTGCTCCAAAACTCCACTAGTGAATCCACGTGAACACAAGGATTCTTCCACACCCCCAACCAATAGTGCCATATAAGCATAGAGAAGGGGCATTTGAAAAATAGGTGTGAAGAGTCTTCCTCCCCATTACTGCACAAGGCACAAATGGAAGGCCCCAAAAATCCTCGCTTGTGGATATTGTCCCAGGTTAGGCATTTGTTCAAGGCCAAAGTCCAGGCAAAGCAATTACACTTTGGCGAAGAAAGACTATTCCACACCTGTTTCCACCAAGGCACCTCTCTTCCCTCAAGTCTCCGGTTCAACAGTACCTTTTATCCACTGGCAACAGTAAAGACGCCCTTAGGATTCGGGAGCCAAGCAAGTATGTCCCTACCCTTGAGAGAACTATAGTGTCTATTTGACAGAATGCCATACAACTCCGCACACTCTTCCTCCATCCCAGCAACCAGCCACTCATTAGGGGTCTTCCACCGCTCCATCTCCAACTGCCCACACCTATACACAGCCTTGAAGTCACTCACCCTAGACCACCCCTCCTCCAAAAACCTTTGGCAAAGAGTCCCAAAGTTGGGAAACTGTTCCAAGATGGGGGGGTAACCATCCCAAGAGTCATTCCAGAATAGGACCTCTTCGCCCCTTCTGCAAATCCAAAAGAGACCTTCCTTAATAAGGGAGGCCCCTTTCTTAAGAGTACTCCAAATCGTTGAACCTTTACCCTCCAGCGGATATCTTGGAATTTCCTCCATCAGGATCCTGTGCATATATTTGTAGGCCAAAATCTTAGCCCAGCCACAATCCTACTCCACACACCACCTCTGGTATAATTTAGCCACCAGAGCCTCCCAAAATAAGATAGACTGCCTTAAACCAAGCACCCCCCGACTGCTTCGAGCTACGCACCAACTCCCAATTGACGAGACTCCATTTGGAGGAGGAGAGGCTACCCGCCCATAAGAATTGCCCAGCTAGAGAGTCCAATCCCTTCAAGAACCACTTAGGAGCCACTTGAAGCATACATCAAAAATTCGGAAGGGCCTGAACCACTGATTGAATCAAATGAACCCTCCCAGCAAAGGATAACCATCTATTCATCCAGTGATCAACCTTCGTGCAAAATTTATCCAAGATGCCTTGCCAGGATTCTGTAGGAGGGTTGCTAGGATTCCGTAGGAGGGTTACCAGGAGAAATAGGAATACCCAAATAAGTCAAGGGTAAAGAGCCAACTTGGAATATCAGGATAAGAGCAATCCTTCTTTGAATAGGACCCAGAGTGTTGAAAAAGAGGATGGAAGATTTATCCTCATTAATCATCTGGCCCGAAGATGCAAGATAAACATCCAAAACCTTTCTCAGATTAGTGGCCTCTCTGATCCGAGCAAGACCCATCAGGGTCGTGTCGTCCACAAACTGCAAGTGAGACTGCGGTTGCAAGTCATTACCCCAGCTCCATCCCTGAATAAATCCTTGACCCACATTTTGTTTAATCAATCTCTCCAGGCCCTCAGCTAGAAGAATGAATAGGTATGGCGATAGGGGGTCCCCTCGGTGAAGATCCCTAGATGCACCAAATAGCTTAGTATGGTCACCACTGATTAGCACCGAGAAAGATGTAGACATCACACAACTCATTACCCATTGGATCCATTCGTCACCAAAGCCAAACGCACTGAGAATCTTCTGAAGGAAGGACCAACGAACTCTATCGTAAGCCTTAGCCATATCCAATTTAATGAACATAGCTTTTTCCTTGGAGTTTGTCATAGAGTGAATAGTCTTCGTAGCTATAACCACCCCGTCCAAGATTTGGTGCCCTTCCACAAACTCACTATGTTCCTCAGAGATAACATCCCCCAGACACTTTTTAAACCTATCCACTATCAGCTTAGAGATAATCTTGTAAATCAGATTGCAGAGAGAGATGGTTTGGAATTGGCCTAATCGATCAGCCCCATCACACTTGGGGATGAGAGCAATGAAGGTTGCATTCAACGCCCAAAGCATCTGCTTATTCCTCTAGGACTCCTGAACTACAACCCATAAGTCAAATTTGATAATATCCTAGAACTCTTGAAAAAATTCAACTGGGAAGCCATTCGGACCAGGGGCCTTCCCCTTTCTCATGTGAAAAACAATCCTCTCAAGTTCCTCCAACAAAATGGGAACCATAAGCTGCTCATTCATCTCCCTAGTAATTAGAGAGGGGATGCAGTCAAGAACTTGATTCTCCTCCACCAGTTCCCCCTGAGCCTCCTCCCTGAAGAGGGCCTGGAAATAAAGTAACGACTCCTTAGATATCTCCTGAAGTGATAAAAGCTGCTCACCTCTATCATTAACCAGAACCGGAATGGCATTTCCATGTCTTCTAGCTTTCACCGAGATGAAGAAGAAAGTCGTGTTCTTATCACCCTCTTGCAACCAATCAATGCGACCTCTCTGTTTCCAAAATATTTCCTCCCTAAGCTTCCATTCCTCTAGAGCCTTGACATCCCTGTCTTCCTCCCTAAGCAGTGATTCCAACAAACCATGCTCTCTGATGTCACTGGTGATTGCATTTAACTCAATCTGAGCAGCTTTCTTTGCATGGAAAATATTTCCGAAACCCTGACGATTCCACTTTTTAAGCTAAAACTTAACAAATTGCAATTTCTTGGCAAAAGTGTAGATAGCAGTGCCGAAGGCTGACCTCCCTTGTCTCCACCAATCTGCCACAAGAGTCTATAGATCAGGATCCTGAAGCCACATAAGTTGGAATTTGAAAGAAGGAGAGCGAGCGACCTGAGACGAAGAAGAAACCAACTTGATGGGCCAATGATCAGAGCCTCTCCAATCAAGGATCTCTGAGCTAGTAGACCACTCCCCACCAATCCAAAGATTGGAAACCAGAAAATGATCCAGCCTTTCCACAATCCAATACTCCCCTATCCTCCTATTGTTCTAGGTGAATAGACCATTACCAGGCTTAATGTCAACAAGATGCAACGAAGCTATATTATCTCAAAAAAGGAGAGAGGAAGGTTCTAACCGCATAACATCCCCCTTCTTCTCACTCAACTCAAGGATGGCATTGAAATCACCTGCCATAATCCAAGGATGGAGAGGGGCCAGTCCCCGCATACCTGAAATATGGGCCCATAAATTATGCTTACCCTGAAGATTAGTGGGGGCATAGATGTTAGTAACAAAAATATATTCCCCAGTCTCAAGACTAGAGACAACGCTAGATAATGAAGATCTGGAGGCCACCCACCAGTCAGGATGAATCCTTAGAGGGTTCCAAAGATAGGCCAGCCCTCCCGAGGAGCCCACAACACCAATACACTGACACTGGCTTCTCCCCCAAATCTTTGGCACCAGATCCATCATACTTTCCACAAAAAGTTTTGTCTCCTGCAAAAAAAGGATATCAGGAGCATGGCTCCTTATCAACTCTCGAACAAATTTTTGTCTAGGGCCACTGTTCAAGCCCCTCACATTCCACAAGAAAACAATCATTTAGGGGGATTGGAAAAGTGTGAATCTAGAGTCTTAACTGACCCTGACTCAACCAAATTCTCCTCCATCAATTTGATCTTCTCTAAGTCCTTTTTTCTTGCAGCCTTAGAAATCTTCTCCGATGATCCTTTCTTAATGTCCTTCTAGTGTAGACCCAAGTGCGCACCCATCTTGTTACTTTTGGCCCCAGCAAGTTCCATTTTTTGAGCAGAAGGAGAGACCTCCCCCCCAACCAACTCCACTACAAACACCCAAAAACCTATCAGACTATCCCTTAGGATCATGGTAGTAACATAGGACTATGTTACTAACATAGGACTATGGCACTAACATAGGAGTATGGTGCTGACTTTGGACTAATGAATGGAAAAAGGACTAATGCATGGTGTAAAGTGTCCCAAACTCACACAAGTGTTCTCAATATGCACTAGTGTCCTGATTCTTTGTTGACATCCACCTGGGATAGGTAACCCATTTTATTGTTCTCCAAGACACACATTTATCTAGGACAATGAGCTTCCCAATTGGATAGTTTGGTCCCTCAGACACCCCAAAACCATTGGTGATGACACAATACAATGACAACACTCAAAACAAGAGAACTAAACAAAAATATTTTGTACCCCCTTATTGTTCAGATGCTAAAGTGCTTTCAGCATGGTAGAGGTCAAAAATAGTTTTTCGGAGGTTTTTGGATGTTTTTATTGCCCCAAAATATTTATTGAGGTTTCTAGTGGTATAATTTATTAGCTTTTTGAGGAAATGATGGAAACCCTAAGTGACAAGTATATATTGTATTCTTAAGTTCATTTTGAGCACTAGCAAAATTGAGGAACTATTGATGTGAAAAGGTGATTGACTCAAGCAAAACTATTCTTGCAAATTGATCAAAGTTATCTCTAAGATTTTGTTTTTCAGTGGAAAAGTTTAAGATTATTAGTATTTTAAATGGATCTGGACCTATTTTTTGGAAACCTCCATTTATACCATCGGTGGAAGACCCTATTGGTGTTTTTTCTCTTGTTCTTGTCAAAGTTATTCATAAAAAATAACCACGCATCAAATAATAACCCTTTGATTTGTAATTATATTTTTCATTCTAGGGGCTAATCTTAATTATTAAAATAAACAATATTTAAATGAATTTTATTTTCTTAATGTATTATCAAAATCAATTTGTATTTTCAATTATAATTTTGTTTGATAATGGTAGAAATAAAATGTTTATATGAATATGAGGGTATAAATAAAAAGAGGTATAAAGATGTCATTAAAAAATAGGTAACTAAGGTATATGACCTAAAAGGATACTATATCGTAATAGGAATTGTATAGGAGAGTTAGTATAATGAATATGTAGGGGCATAATTTAAGTTGTAGGTATTACTTAGGATTCTATGATTGAAAATGATGTAGAATAAATTTGGGAATTCTAACTATTAGCTTCCTAGTGAACCAATCTTCTATATATACCCAAAACATTTTCTAGTAATGAAGCCAATTATAAATAAGCTAATCTTATTCTAGATAAAGAATTTTATGTCTTGCTTTGACTCAAGGATAAAACATATTTAGATATTTTTTAATAGTTAACAACTCTATTACTATGATCTTTAATGATGATAGAAGAAAGTTGAGAATCTTTATATTTGTCTCATAGACTAAAAATATAAGTTTGCAACTTATTGACTACATTTCATAGACTAAAAATATAAGTTTGCAACTTAGTGACTACATTTCCTATAAGATATTAGTCTTGAAGGTTTTAAAATTAGAAGTATTCATATTAAAAAAATTAAGACAATCCTTCCAAATCATTTGTGGTATACTTATTTCAAGGCACTTTATACAAGTGTATAAAAGAAATGTGAAAAACTTAAATACATAAAAAATTGAAAAACTTATATACATAAAAACTTGAAAAACTTATAAAGTTGGCATGAATACGGCCACTCTCCGTCATGCGTGACAACAAAGTCAATTAGTTTTTTAACCGTTTTAGTTATTGAATGATCTGTGTAAACTGTATGCATTTAATATTTTCTATTACTATAACTTGTATAGGAAGGACCTCTGCATCCATTGATGAATACTTCCAAAAATTCAATGTTCAACAGGAAGGACCTATGCATTCACTGACGAATACATTCAAAAATTCAATGTTCAAAAAAGTATTGGATAAAACTATCCAGCAAAGCAAAACATTTGTACCTCCATTTTAGGTGAAAGCACAAGGCTGCAATTACGCTGGCAAATCCTACCCCAAAACATAACCCCACTGCCACTGCCCACTATCGATCCAATTCATCTGCATCTGTGTCTGTGTCTGTGCCTCTATCTCCTGTGATATTCGATTGTGCTTGGTTACCTCTTCCACCAGAAACAAATCCCACTATTTCGTTTTCCAAGGGAGGCCCGTGAAGATTCAGATTCCTCGAATAAGAAGCAGCCTCAAATGTTGCAAATTGCTTGCCCTGCGGTATTAATCAAGAAAGGTTGTTGTATGAAAGATTCAAAACAGAAAGGAATGTGAGACTAACAAGTTCTCCTGGAATGATTCCAGATAGCATGTTTCGTGAAAGATCCAGAGATTGCAGTTAACCCATTCCTCCCAAGGATTCAAGAATGCTGCCTCTCAGGTTGTTTGAAATGTTCAGAGCAATTCAACCCTTAAGGTCTCCTATTTCCTCAGGAAGATTTCCTGATAGCTTGTTGTTGGAAAGATCCATGAGTTTGAAGGCACAGATACTCTTAGGGTATAGAGTTGCTCGTCCCTTAATCCAAACTGTTACTTGATAAATGGACCTTAATCGAAGTATGGGACCAACACCATATGTATATTGCTCAGGGTCGGTCATCTCTATTTCGCCACTTTGTGATTGATCCACCATATCAATCATCAATATATTTCATCTCCATGCTAGGAGAACTCACACTTTCACTAGCCTTCTCATGGCCCATCATCATCTTATCAACCAACTCAACTTCCTCTACTAACTCATTCCCAATCTCGTGCCATTCCTCTTGGCATACCAACTCTCTATCCAACTTCAAGGCTACATCATTAGCCTCACAATTCACTATCATAGGGGTGCTTTGCTGTACTATACCCTTTACCCCATCCAAAGGACATTCCATTGTCCCAATCAAAATCACTTTTGCATACTCAAGCCCTTCAAGACTTGAACCCTTGTTGTTATCACCAACATCTTTGTCTTCCATCTCTTTCTCAACTCTTAGAACCTCTTTGTCCTCAGGTTCATCATCTTCCTCACAAGCTAACTACTGCTCTTTTCTCTGTTGCCCTTCCAAGGGACAACTTACCTCTCCTCTAACATATTTATCCTCTTCTATGATCTTTGTCTCAACTTCATACACATCTGCACTATCAACATCACCCTTTATCAAACTATCCTCCACTTTCTCTGTCAGCAAATCAATTTTATCTTCTACTATGACCTCTCTAGGCCATCCTTGCCTCATTATTGGAAATACACCAGCACTCTCACTCACATTTTCTTCTCTTCTTATATATACCTCTGACCTATCCAAACCAAAATCTTTCACATCATCTAAATGACATGCTGCACGTCCTATCAATGGACTCTTCATCTGCACAATCTCACTTTGCATCTTCTTCCTACAATCAACCTTAGACTCTACCTTGTTCTCCTTCACCTCATACCTTCTCTTTGCATCTTCTTCCTGCAACTTAGACTCTACCTTGTCTTCTTCAAGCCCAGAAGTGGCTTCTATCTCTATCTTTTCTTCATCCTTGTGTTCCTCATACCTTAGGAACTCTCTTCTTGCAATCAACCTTATCCTTGACATTCCCCATGCTGCCTTGTCATCCTGCAATGATTTCATCACAAAATTTTTACCATACTTGTTAATAACATATGCATTTTCTGTACCATCACATAGGGCTTTAACATCAACTTGCCATACTCTACCCAAGATCATATGACAATCACTCAAAGGCATAATATCACATAGAATAGTATCATAATATGAACCAATGCTGAAAGAAACATATGCTTGCTCTTTAACATCAACCCATTGATCATTGCTTACCCCATATGCCTTGTAAGGTGACTCAAGAGGTGTCCTTGGCAGGTTAAACTTCTCAACCATATCTACTGAGAATAGATTTTAAAGAGAACCACTGCTAACAACAACCTTGCATACCTTACCCCTACATTTGCATTGTGTCAGGAATATAGAGTGCCCCTGAGCATACCTTGCCCGCATTTCTTCATATTCTTCTAGATGGTTTCCTATTTCATCTCCCAGTCTTCAATCTGCAATCTGCAAGGACCTACTGACTTTCTCTGATACCACTATGATGCAGAGCATCATGGACCCTCCCACAATCACACTACAACTCTTCATTCTTTCTTCTTGTTTGTAGCAACATTCACCTATTCAAGGATTCCAAAACAATAATACAAATGTAGATTCATTGAAAACACCATATCTAATCACAAATTCAGATGTCATGTCACTTTTCCAATCTGCAACACTAGGATCAATCACAAGATCCCAAAACAAGGCCTTTCTTCCAACTCCCTAGACTCTACTCATTGCACCCAATCAAGGTTAACAACCCAATGGCTTGTTACAAAAATTATAATGGTCTTAACACATCACAAATACCATAACATAAGTTTCTATAAACCCCAAAACTCAGGCTCAAACTCCTAAACCCAAACTGCTCCCTCTAGGCTTCAATCTTACTAGCCCTTCAAATCGGGTAACTCAACAATAACTCAAAAAGTTTCCAAAATAATTGCCCAAAAAATTACATATTCGGACACCCATTTGGGAGTTATACAAAATATCCAAAAATAAGGTATAGGTACTTTGGACCATTTGTACCAACTAGCAACATGTTGCGCATGAAAGTAGCTCAATCAACCCACTTTTACAAAGAAACTCTATCACAAACTTCTCTCCACAATAACAAAACCAAAAAAAGTCTTGAGTTAGGTTACAAATCAAAAACATTTCATGGTTTCAAGTGGTTCCATGCTCATTTACACGTTCAAACACCAAACCCTCACTTTTAGGACCCAAAACCTAGGGCTTCCTCAAAATTCCACTTCCAAACACTTACAAACCCAGCCAAAAGGTCAAACACCATCTATTAAACATGGATAGACATAATCCATCATAAAATGGTACTCTTGTTCAAGAAAAACTCTCAGACCTATACAATAGCGTTATAGCGGCACAAAAACACTATTTTAGGTGACAAGAGTGCTAAAACACAGTTTTAGCGCTATCGTCTTTCTTTGAATTGGATGCTTGCAAAAAAATATAAAAAATGCATGAAAAGAAAATATTCAAATTTGTGAGCAGCTAGTCCGTAGTCATCTGGCCACTGGAATCGGCGGATCCGCTCTAGTCGATGATCTACTATAGGTACCGACATGCTGACTGCTACTCACTCTTTCACCAGAAGTCACTATCACAGCTCTAAATTGCTACGGAGATGGATGCAAATGAGGCTATGTTACCCCTTTCCCTCCATATATACCCTTACAGCCCTAAACCAATTTCACCCCGCTCATCGTCGTGGTCCCCGTAAACTTCAACTGTCTCTCATTTCTTCGTTTTAACTCCAATTTCTTCTATTCTTTCACCGTTATTGCTAAATCCTTCTGTTCTACTTCCCCGCCAATTCTCGTTCTTTTTCGAGAGATCGCCCGATTTCTTAAAAAATTTCAACCCATCTCTCGAGGGGGCATACCACCCACTAAATTAACATTTATGGGGCATATTTTTTCGCACCTATTTTTCTTTCTTTGAAACGACGCGATAAACCGCACCGTCTCAAAGAGGGGCAAATGTAGTCACATAAATTTGTCCATTTAATTAAATGAATATTTACTATTTATTTGATTAATAAACCACCAACAACTTGTTAATTAAATTAATATTTAATTAATTCATCCTCAAAACCTTCTCCTATTAATTAAATAAATTATTCAATTTATTTAAATTAATTCATTAAACCAAATTTACAATCAATTAAATGAATAAATCCTATTTATTTAATTTAATCCCCTTTCTTCTTTTAAATAAATAATTAAAACCTTTATTTAAATCACTAAAACAAACCCCCCCACTTGCATTCTCCTACAAATACAAGTTGCAACTACAATTGAAATAAATTAATTTTATTTTAATTAAAATTCTATTTCTCCCTCACCCACCAAACCCACTTGCAATCCTAAATCCCCTTCTAGACCCTTCTAAACACTTTCTAATCGTTCCTAATTAGTCTAATCCCATTTCCTAAATATTATCACATTCCTAAGCAACTTGAAATCACTTCTCAAAGACTCCAAAGTCTTTGAAAAACATTTAATGCTTCATGTGCTCAACAAGCTAACCTCTAAAGTCTTCTAAACCATTTATGGCTCTTACATGACCATTAATGGTTAACTCAACTCACCCACATGGTTAGAGACTTTCTCTCTAACTCAACCTCCATTTAACCCATGTGTCTCCTCAAGCGTTCATTGCTTTGACCATGGTTATCCTCACTAACTCTTGCACAAGAGTTTTGTCCATTGGATAATAGCATTATCCATTGGATAAGGGGTTTATTCATTCAACCCAACTTAACCCAACCTCCCAAGTTAACCCTCAAAGTCATGTCAAGCATTTAATTCTTATTCCCTCCCCTCTCAACCCATATCTTGATGATATTTGTCATCTTGGGATTGGGTTGAAAGCCCTCACATGGACCATAAGCCCTTCAATCCCGACCCTTGTTGAAATTACTCAATCTCAACCATCTATTGCTCCATTTTTTCTATAAATAGAGCCGATTTCTTCATAATCCAGATCCTGAAATCTTGTATGCATCTAATTTATAGTGAATTCTAGAGAGTATTTTAGCATAATAATCTACATTTGTCATTTTGGTTAGAATTAATATTAGATAACTAGATAACATCTCATTTTAGCTTGTTCCCATTTGCATTCTCATAAGTTTTCATTCTACAATCTTGAATCTCCATAAGACATCCAGAATAGTGCAAAATGCTACTAAGAGCTACACTCATTTGAAACTTGGAGAGGAGAGGAACAAGGGAGGAGTAGCTACAAACATGGTGGAGGGCATTTGGAGATGTCTTATTGCATTTTTTTAGTTTTGTTAAGCTTTCTATCTTGTGTTTTGTGTCTCTCTTGATATGCTTTCTTAGGATAGTTTTTGATTTGTGATTTCTAACACTAACACTTGGTTTGTTTCTTGTGTGTTTGTGTTTGTCTTCTTAACAATATCCTAACAATCCTTTTTTTGCAGTGCATCAAATTCAAATTTCTCTTCATGTTCTGGAATGTAAAAAATGATCATAATTAAAAACATAAAAAATTTAAGATTGATCACACAAAATTTGTATTCCTTAAATAAAACATGAATCAAAATGCTCTTATAAATACTCTTTAAATCCAAGTTATTCTTCATGTTCTTAAATGTAAAATATGACCATGATTAAAAACCTTAATTAAAAATAAATACATAATACATTACATATTTAGTTACCTTATTATGACTTGTGAACATAGAAGGCAACAAATTTTGAATTTGCATATAATAACATTATATATTCAATCAAAGGAGCAGAGAGAATCACGAGGTTAGAAAATTGGGACTTTTGATCTGACGAAGTTTTCTTTTGTTCGAAAGCAACTGAAAACTACTTATTAATCTTGCTGCTTTTAAGACCACGACGGTGATAAATTTAATATTCTTAATAACGTGTCGCCTAAGATAATGAAACATCGCAACAGCTTCCTATGCGTTTAAAATTTTTCTACATCTTCCATATATGTTCAGTAACAACTGTCTTCAAAATAACAGTGGGCTTTATTGTTTATACTTAGCATTAGCAATATCTGTGATTTGTTTAATGGTTTACAGACAGATATGGGATGTTTTCCTTTTTTTATAAGGAAAAGGGGAAAAAAAAGAAAATGTTAAGTGAAGTGAATTAAATATGTGTGCATCAAGATTTGACATGTGATGGAATAGGGAGCAAAATAAAACAAAGCTGAACAAAAGACAAACAAATTTTTTATTTATCAGTTAATCAATTACAAGTGCCTCTTTTTTATGGAGGCTTTAGATCTTTTTGGAATGGGTAGGAGGTAGATGGAGGAAATTTTAAAATTTTTTGTATATGCAGAACACTAAAACATAACATATTGATAACATACCCACAAAGCATGTGAGATTATAGATGGGATAGATAATAGGTAAGATTAAATCCATTAAAATTCAATGATGATTTGTTGCGATCATTTTCATTAATGCTGCATGCAAACTTGAGGATACAGAGGATATGAGTGAGGATAGGTGAGATTATCTTCCAACAATATATATGGCTTTGAGATGTCATGATGAAACAGACAAACAAAGTACTGTTTTCAAATTGGTTTCTTCGTTGTTTCTTGTTTTCATGTTGTGGGATTAGTTTCAATTGATCTTCATCCATGTTAGTCATTAGTGTATATGAACATATCGATATGTCCAATCTTCATCTAAATTCTCTCCAGTATGAACACAATGCAATAGTTAAATGAATTATATATTTAGAGTATCCCAAAGCTATACCTTGTGGAGAACTTGAAAGTTAATGAAAGTGTATAGGTCTGCCAAGAAACTTATGCGGATATTAGCTAAATAAACATAAGAATATATGGATATAATTTTTTTTGAATTTATTAAGTTAAACACATGCAACATGTAAAGCAGCAAAGTTCAAAATTCAAAATTAGATCAACTAGTGGAGATATAACATTGCACAAGCAAAAACAATTACACAATAAACATCAAATGAACATGAGGAAAGGTCTCCAAACCCTTAAGATAATAACAACAAGGTGATTGGAGTCACACAACACCCTTCCTAAAGTTAAAAGACTCAATTTAGAAAATAGGGCCCTCTATTAGGTCCTAGATGTCACTCATGGGCTCCAACAAGCACCACTTGGACCTAAACACTATAACACCACTCAATTTCACCCTAAACACCTTCAAGACACATCAAAGATTTCTTCAACACTATGAACCTTGATAGACACAATCAACGAGGTAAAACTAAACCTTCAAGCACCCAAAACCCTATTAGACTATCCCTTAGGATCATGGAAGTAACATAAGACTATGTTACTAACATAGGACTATGGCACTAACATAGGAGTATGGTGCTAACTTTGGGCTAATGAATGGAAAAAAGACTAATGCATGGTGTAAAGTGTCCCAAACTCACACAAGTGTCCTCAATATGCATGAGTGTCCTCGTTCTACGTTGACATCCACCTGGGATAGGTAACCCATTTTATTGTCCTCTAAGACGCACATTTATCTAGAACAGTGAGCTTCCCAATTGGATAGTTTGGTCCCTCAGACACCCCAAAACCATTGGTGAAGACAAAATACAATGACAACACGCAAAACAAGAGAACTAAACAAAAATGTTTTGTACCTCCTTATTGTTCAGATGCTAAAGTGCGTTTAGCATGGTAGAGGTCAAAAATAGTTTTTTTGGAGGTTTCTTGATGTTTCTAGTGGTACAATGTATCATCTTTTTGAGGAAATGATGGAAACCCTAAGCGACAAGTATATATTGTATTCTAAAGTTCATTTTGAGCACTTGCAAAATTGAGGAACTATTGATGTGAAAAGGTTGATTGATTCAAGCAAAACCATTCTTGCAAATTGATCAAAGTTATTTCTAAGATTTTGATTTTCAATAGAAAATTTTAAGATTATTAATATTTTAAATAGATCTCGACCTAATTTTTGGAAACACCCATTTATACCCTATTGGTGCTTTTTCTCTTGTTCTTGTCAAAGTTATTCATAAAAAAATAAACGAATATTTAAATGAATTTTATTTTCTTAGTGTCTTATCAAAATCAATTTGTATTTTCAATTATAATTTTGTTTGATAATGGTAGAAATAAAATGTTATATGAATATGAGGGTATAAATAAAAAGAGGCATAAAGATGTCATTAAAAAATAGGCAACTAAGATATATGACCTAAAAGGATACTATATCATAATAGGAATTGTATAGGAGAGTTAGTATAATGAATATGTAGGGGCATAATTTAAGTTGTAGGTATTACTTAGGATTCAATGATTGAAAATGATGTAGAATAAGTTTGGGGATTCTAATTTTTGGTTTCCAAGTGAACCAATCTTTTATATATACCCAAAACATTTTCTAGTAATGAAATCAATTATGAATAAGCTAATCTTATTCTAGATCAAGAATTTTATGTCTTGATATGACAAACATATTTAGATATTTTTTAATAATTAACTCTATTACTATGATCTTTACTAATGATAGAAGCAAGTTGAGAATCCTTACATTTGTCTCATAGACTAAGAATATATGTTTGCAACTTAGTGACAACATTTCCTATAAGATATTAGTCTTTCAAGATTTTAAAATTAGAAGTATACATATTAAAAAATTTAAGACAACCCTTCCAAATCATTTGTGGTATAATCATTTGAAGACACGTTATACAATTGTATAAAAGAAATGTGAAAAACTTGTATACATAAAAACTTCACTGCAAATAAAGTTGGCATGAATACAGCCACTTTCCGTCATGCGTGACAACAAAGTAAATTAGTTTTTTAACCGTTTTAGTTACTGAATGATCTGTGGAAACTGTATGCATTTAATATTTTCTGTTACTATAATTTATACAGGAAGGACCTCTGGACGAATACATTCAGAAATTCAATGTTCAACAGGAATGACCTCTGCATTCACTGACCAATACATTCAGAAATTCAATGTTCAAAAAGGTATAGGATAAAACTATCCAGCAAAGCAAAACATCTGTAGCTCCATTTTAGGTGAAAGCACAAGACTGCAATTACGCTGGCAAATCCTACCCCAAAACATAACCCCACTGCAACTGCCCACCATCGATCCAATTCATCTGTATCTGTGTCTGTGCCTCTAACTCCTGTGCTATTCGATTGTAATTGGCTACCTCTTCCACCAGAAACAGATCCCACTGTTTTGTTTTCCAAGGGAGGCCCGTGAAGATTCGGATTCCCCAAATAAGAAGCAGCCTCAAATGTTGCAAATTGCTTGCCCTGCGGTATTAATCCAGAAAGGTTGTTGTATGAAAGATTTAAAACGGAAAGGAATGTGAGACTTACAAGTTCTCCTGGAATGATTCCTGATAGCATGTTTTGTGAGAGATCCAAAGATTCCAGATGAGCCATACCTCCCAAGGATTCAGGAATTTTGCCTCTCAGACTGTTGCTTGAAATGTTCAGAGCAATTAAACCCTTAAGGTCTCCTAACTCGTGAGGAATATTGCCTGATAGCCTGTTGTAGGAAAGATCCATTAGTTTGAAGGCGCTGATAATCTTAGAGTATAGGGTTTCTCGTCCCTTAATCCAAACTGTTACTTGATTCATGAACGTTATTCGAAGCATGGGACCAAAACCATATGTATATTGCTGAACCTGGATCATCTCTATTTCGTCAATTTGCGATTGATCCGCCATAGCAGTCAACTTTCTCAAACTCTGAGGAACAGATCCTGATAAATTGTTATGAGATAAATCCAGAATCTGAAGATTCGGTAGAGTAAGCAACTCTGGCGGAAAACTGCGTTGAAACTCATTAAAAGCCAAGCTGAGAATTCGCAACTCTGACAGTTCTCCAATCCAAACCGGGATGTTCCCTTGGAATCTGTTATTTCCTATGTCAAATACTTGAAGATCTGCACAATTTGCTATTGAAGAAGGAATATTACCTTGCAATTTGTTTTGACCGAGATTTAGTGCCTGGAGTCCAGCCAGATTTCCTAGCACTTCCGGTATCTCACCTTGCAAACTATTTTGAGCCAAATTCAAGACTATCAGCGAAATACATTTTCCCAGATCTGTAGGAATTAGATCAGTTAGCCCATTCTTTGACAGATCTAAAAATATAATCATTGAATATCCCGAGCATATAGAACGTGGAATAGAACCGTTGAACCTGTTTTCTGACATGTCTAAATAATATGGAGTAAAATCTGGAATAGAGCCATGTAAACTATTGTTATGCAGGTCTATACTTGGATTGAACATGGAAATAACAGGGGGCAAAGAACCTTCCAGTTGATTATGTGAAAGATTGAGCACTATAAGATCAGGAAGATCCCACAACCAAGTAGGAATATTTCCCACAATGTGGTTTTCTGACAGGTCCACATTTTGTAACGAATATTGAGTAGACAAGAAACCAGGAATCTCCCCTTGAAGATTACAAGACCTTAACCCCAGGTACTCCAGTTGGGCAAGCTGCGGAATCCAACTCAAAGAGATATCAACTGCAAATTGGTTTCCAGAAAAGTCCAATTCTTTGAGGTTAGCCAGATTTTCCAACAAGGAATCAGAAATGCTGCCGTTTAAATTGTTGGAGCTGAGAAACAACTTTTCTAGTCGGACAAGCTTTGAAATGGTGTGTGGAAATGTTCCAAACAACTGATTATTCTCTAGATATAGTTCAGATAGTGCAGACAACTGATCCCAAAATAGAGGGATAAGACCATGCAGTTGGTTGTAACTGAGGTCTAGATGTTGAAGGGAAGAAAGCCTACCAAAGGATGACGGTATACCGCCCTTCAAATTGTTATGTGAAAGATCAATCCTCCAAAGAGGAAACACAATTCCAGATGCTGATCCAAAAGGGGGTAAATCCCCTGTGAAATTATTCCATGCGAGAGCCAATGTCTTAAGCGTTGAAAAATTTGCGAAGGAGTGAGGAATTACTCCTCCAAGATAGCTGTTAAGTGACAACTGAATATTGCTCATGCTTGAACGGTGCAAGAAATCTGAAGAGATGGAACCCTTGAGAAAACAAGAAGTGAGATCAAGAGAAACCAAAGACGAGACATTCTGAAACCAAGCTGGCACTGGGAATGGAAATGAATTCAGTTGAAGATGGAGATGCGACAACTGAGTGAGGTTTAGGAGAAAAGGTATTGTACCTGAAAGTCCACATTCAGAGAGGTGAATCTCCCTGAGACCAGAAAGGCCGCTAAGCGCGTTACCCCAATCCTCCGATGCCATTGACAGATTCACCAAGCTCATATCCAAGTATTCCAAGCTTCTCAGATTTCTTATCCATTCTGCAAATCTCCGACTCTCCAGTTTAGGTGCTGCCATTGTTGACAGATCCAGATGGCGCAAAGTTGTAATATTTCCCAGCTCCTTAGGGATCTCACCTCCAAATCCAGCACGTGCCAAGCCAAGGAAAGTAAGCCTCTGGAGCTTTGCTAACTGAGGGGATATGGTAGTACCAGTGAACTGATTTCCACTCAAATCCAAATATTGTAAATATTTCAAGTTAAACAGGGACGGACGAATCACCCCAGTCAAAAAAACGTCTGGATAATTACGGTTTTTGAGGTCGAGGGAAACAACATGGCCAGATTGATGGTCACACAGAACACCCTCCCATTGGCAACAGTTGAATTGCTTCCACGAGCTTAATCGGCCAGAGAAAGCATCGAGGCCGCCTTTAAAGTCGAGAAGGTAACTTCTTTCATCATTTCGGCAAGCGTTAACAACCGAGAAATGTAAGTGGAACATTATCATCATCTTTATACAGAATGAAACGGTAGCCATGGTTGTATACAACAGATCTGAAGGGCGAATGAATTAAAGGTTGTGGGTCATTAAGAAAGCCTTCTTCCCTGTAACACTGTTTTAATTAAAAGCACTTGTATATTCGAGTCGGCACTTTTTGTGTTTGACTGACTCTTTGATCCGTCACTGTTCTTCAACACGCATACGTCTCTTCAAACCTACCACCATTATTTTCCTTCTACATCCATTGAGCTACGTCGGTCGATAATTACATTTCCTTATTATAATTAGCGGAGTCATATTCCTTTGTGCACTAGGGGTTTATCTACATTGTGAGGTAGTGGATATGGCGGAACAAGTGACCGTGCTAAGGTAAGAAGAATAATTTTCTTCCATCATCCATAATAAATTTATCTGCAGAGGAATTACAAAAGACTTCACTGAACTGAAAAAAAAGAGTCAAAGATAAAACTTTGAAGAAAACAGATAAATTGACAATATCACTTCAAACAAAGTAATCCTCTTTTTCTGAAGGGGTGTCATAAATATGAATAAAATCAAAGCTGTACAAGCCAGGGAAAGTAATGTAGTTCCAGTGCATCTGTATAATCAATCACTAACAGACGAGCAAAAAGCATGTAAAGGCAAAGTGATTTGCTGTCTCTTAATTGGACTTTCATTAGTGTGAAATGATTCTATGGACAAAACTGGATTTTCACTACAGTGAATTGATTCTGCTTGGCTTTTTGAATACTAATACATTAATCCTAACATGATTTTATCATGGAGATAACTTCAAATGATTCAACCTGCTTATCTTTCGCGAAAAGACTTACAGCTGCCTGTAATCTGACGCGTACAAGGTTGGTTTGAATACTAATACATTAATCCTAGCATGATTTTATCATGGAGATAACTTCAAATGATTCTACCTGCTTATCTTTCGCGAAAAGACTTACAGGTGCCCGTAATTTGACGCGTACAAGGTTGGTTTGAAAGCAGTTGGAAATTACTTGTCCAACACGTCTTGACAATGCTAAATTTTCCACAGGAGAATTTTGACCTTCTTGACGGGTTGCCTAGGGTTTCTATTGTTATTAAGATATAATATATGAGCCATCACGTTTTCATTAATAAATGAATATATTTTTCTATTTTACATGCGTGAGATAATTTTTTTTTATTTTTTTATAATTTTAAAGTTTTTAAAAAATAATTTAGATAATTGGAGGTGTAAGGGTGAATGTGTATAAGGGACAATATAAAGAGTGCATTTAAGTATGGAGAAGCACTTAATATAGAGTATGTAGAGTGTACATGACACATGGTATGAAAGATAGAGGATTTGGATGAAATATATTTGTGAGTAGCCGAAATGTTGTTGAAGGTATTTTATAGTTGGATAAATATATTTTTTATATATCAATCTTATTTATCATCTCACTAATAGAAGATTATTTCTTATGTTTCTCTACCTTGGCCACAGATTTCAAATGGACTATATCTAACAATTTCTCCATCCCACATGCATAAGCTATACATATTTATAGTAATCACATAAGGCAATAGTCTTTCTTAAAGTTGGCAATATATTCTAGCAAGTTGTAAACTTTTACAATTTCATACTTGGAACCTTGCTTTAGTGTTCCTTCTTTTAGATCATTTCAAGTTTATTTGACATTATGCTATCCTATTATCATCATATACTAAGATTGAGACCAAATCTTATGTCTTAGATCTTAATATGTTCAACCAACATGATATTTCAATATTTGGTAGAATTAGTGCATACTGAAATTAGAAGCAACTTAATTGTGTGAAAAAGAGAATATTCTAATTACTAGACATTAAGCTTATTTATGATCGACTATTAATTTCCCGTAACTATAACATTGCTAGAAGAAGAAAATGACTTCTTATTTTTTAAAAATTGCTTTTAAGTATCAGATAATGTGGAAATAAATGATAACCATCATCATCCCTCTATTATTAGAAAGTGCACTTGTTTTAAAAGAAGAGGGTAAGAGATATTAGGAGATTTATTTTTTTAATTTTTTTTAAAAGGAAATCATGCTCCTTTTCATCTTCTCTGGTTAGTGGTGTTGGCACCTTCAAATTTTGATGAAATTTGAAGTGCCTATGTTAAAAAATTAATTACAATAGTTAGAAACACATTTGTGAAATGTCCCCTAGAAGCCTACTATAGAGGTGTATAACTTGAAACCCTATGGTTGTTATGTCAAATCACCTAGTAAGCATGTTAATTTTATGTCAATGAATCCATTTATCAATTTTCAGCCCCCCATAGTCAAATCTAATTTATTTTTTAGGTGGCAAGTTTTAGTGTTTTGAATCAAGTTTGTAGTGTGCCTAATTTGTTTTTTAGATGGCAAGTTTTAGGGTTTTGAATCAAGTTTAAAGTGTGCATATTGAAAGCCTTTCAAGTAGCCATTTTCAAATATCAATATTTTAGTACCTAATATCTTTCTTGCCAAACCAATTGTTCCTCTCAATTATCCTTAGGATAGTGTACCCTTGTGCCCATTTTTAGAATCCCAAGATTATATTTTGTATTTTTTCAATACCTAAACTAAATACAAATTTTAGAATTTTGTTGTTTTTTTCGCAATACCTATCAAAGTAGCCTTCTGTAGAATCTAATGTTTCTTACCCAGATGATTCTCATGCCAAACCAATTGGTCCTTGCAAATTTTATATATACTAATAAACTCCTGTGCAAATTTTTAGAACCCAAACATATCATCGTGCCAAATTTATTGAAAGGCTTACTTTGAGAATCAATAATTCACTATCAATTGATTGCCATGTCGAGTGGGTTGGTTTTCATAATTTTCACCATGTTCATATACTCTTGTGAATGATTGCAAATCTTCATTATTCAATTTAGTATTTTTTTAAAGTGAAAACCATATGGAGTTTGTAGAGATTTGTTGACTACATGTTCATGACAAGTTCATAATGGTCAACTTTGACCTTGAGTATCTTACAGTGAAAGTGGAATTGAGAAAAGTTTCAAATTTCAAAATTTTGAGAGCATTGTAGTTCATGATTTGGTCCCAAATGTGAGTAGCTTTAATTTTATGGCTTTAGGATACATTGAATGCCCACAATGAAATCTCCAAAAAGGAGGCAAACAAATTTCATCTAAGAGACATTTAGGGATCTATGAGACATTTTTGAAGTCTTTTCTAACAATTTATGGTACAATTTGAAATTACATTTGAAGATATTATTGATAAGGGAAATATGCTAAATTAAGATTTTCACTCTTGGGAAAATGTAAATTTTTTTTATTGAAGAACAAAATAAGTGTTTCTACCAAGCATGAAAGTATTTTCATTTTCAATTAAAATGTAATGAATAATAAGTGAAATGTGAATAGAGTAGTAAAAAGTTATATTTTCCTTCACTAGTAAAATGTTTTACTTAGAGATAAACAACTGACTATTTTTTTATATAGAAAGTGAAAAGAGAGAATAACTTATTCATAAATGATGATAGGAGGAGCGGATAAATGGAGACAAATAAGAAGAGAGAGCATGACTACAAACAAAAGTACAAGTGAAGAATATTTAAGGGAAATTAGTCATGAAGAATTATTCATGGGAAGGTAAAACAAAAGATTAAAAGTTGTAATATTATAAACAAATGATTACGTATTTTCTTATTTGGTTAGTTTTTTTAAGGAAAAGAAAATTTTGTTAAATAGGTATTGTGGTTTGGCGGAATAAGTTGGATCTGTCAGTAATGTAATTTTGAAAAGATTAGGGTTTCCACCATTACATGTATGAAAATCATTAATTTTTACTGGGGACCAACACATTAGGGAAATAAAGGAATTAGATAGATCCAAATCTTAGAGGTTTGAATGTTGATCTAATTCTATGGGTGTTGAATGTACCTCTTCTTTCCTTTGAATTTAATTGAATTGAATTGTTGAATTTGCTGAAATTAGGGTAAATAGGCTGAAGTTGATGTAAAAATGTATAAACACTAATCTATAGTCATCAAATCAAGCCATGAACCTAGATTTGAGGATTGTAAGAGGATTCAAATTTGCTCCCAAAGGAGCTCCTGATTTGTCAAAATCGGTGTGACGGTCGCTCTAGTACTTTGCACTTTTTGCACTCTAAAGGGCAATTGATTCGTTTGTGTAAAAAACTGCACACATTAGAGAAGGGAAATAGGTTGGAAATAAAGATTTTCCTTAGGTCAAACCCCGATTTTGTAATTAACCATGAAATGGAAATGAAATTTGATTGAATTGCAGTAATGGAAATGTTCTCCTTTTGATGGAGATGTTGAATAATGACCGAAACACAAATGATATACCTCCTTGTGAAGTTTTATTTGTCTCCACATGGAATTAGGGTTTCATGAAGTCTCCAATAACATAGAACATGAATGTCAACTCCAATGCTTCAATCTTGACTTTATCTTTGCTCTAATGCTTGAAAGAAGATTGATTGCTTGCTTTTTTTAACTTGAATGCTTGATTTCTTGAGGTTAAATTGAATTTCATGCGTGCTTATATGATCAAATGAGATGGGTAGACCTCTTTTTATTATTGCACCTCAAAAAAATATTTAATTTTTCGACATGAGGTGACACAAAGTTGGAATTCCTACTCAAATCACTTGATTGTTAAGGGGCCCAAATTTGGGTCCTAATTAGGAGGACAAAGGCACTGGGTGCTCTGGCCCTAAGAGGATCAGGGTGCCACACCTTGGTCCTACCCAATCATGGACCAAAATAAAGGGGTAGGATGATGTGCATAGTAAAAATGATGATATATTTGCATAGCAAGAGCATAATTAGGTCTTATTCAGGCCTCAAAGCATGAAGGCCAAGGTGAGGGCCCAAATATGGATAAAATTGTAATGGAGTAAAATTTAGGATTCTACATTTAGAACCCACTTTAGTAGGAGTATGGGACTAAGCATGCTCCCAGTAAAGTAGAAAGGTTCACATTGAAAGGATTTTATCTGGATGCTAAGGAGACAAGACACACCAAGCCCCCAATGGAATTTAGGTATCTTATGACTTCGAGATCAATATAAAAGGGTTATCATGAGAGAGAGAGAGAGAGAGAGAGAGAGAGAGAGAGAGAGAGAGAGAGAGCCATGACTACAAGCCTAGTAAGGTTCACTTACTATGAGTCGTGAAAAGAAAAATAGAAAAATTACCAGGAAAAAGGCTAAGTTCGCTAAGTAACTTGAGTATCAAGATGCACAAAGAGAGAAACATTGAGTGGAGTGTATGGCCCCGTGTTAAAGTGATTGTGCACACCTTCTTGAGAGCAACTACTTTAAGGTAGTATACACACATTATCACATTGATATGCCCCGAAGAAGGATACATCAAAGGATAATGATCACGAAACACAATACACATAAGGGTTCTACTTAACTCTAGGGTCACTATGCCCTTATGATAAATAGTGTGTATATCATTTATATATTTACATTGAATCATTCTCATCCCCCAAAGAATGTAGAACCACGATGGAAGAAGGTACATGTGTCTTTTGAGTCAATATGGGAGAGACCAAAAGAGATCTTAATGCTTTGTATTGTTCTCAAGTAAAAAAAAACAAGGACAACAAATAGAAGAATTGAGAAACAAATAGTGATTGGTTATGAATCAAGCAAGAAGAGAGAGAGAGAGAGAGAGAGAGAGAGAGAGAGAGAGAGAGAGAGAGAGAGAGAGAGAGAGAGAGAGAGAGAGAGAGAGAGAGAGAGAGAGAGAGAGAGAGTCTATGATACGAATCAATCTAATCAAGAAAGTCATGGGCCTCCCAATATTGCTCAAAATTATTTCGGGAAGGTGGATAATATGCAAGAGGAGTGACTTCAAGCATGGTATATGGAGCTACCACAAGTTCCAAACAAGGACCATGGTCTAATGATGGATCACTTTTTTTGTTACTAGAAGCTAGGATTAATGCTTGTCAAAATTGCTCAGATAAATCATTGCTAATAGAAACATATTCATATTCATCACTTGAATCAAAATTGTCAGCACGAGCAACATTTTCATCCATCTCTTCATCAAGATTAATAAAAATAGGATCTTTAATAAGAATAACACACGAGCCATCATTTTTCTTAAGCATTTTATGCCTTGGAGATTTATGTTGAACTTCCTCCCTAGGGTTAGGTGAAGGTTGGACAAATGAAATCATGTCAACACTTGGAGTCTTTGGGGAGGAGATGGGTTGAGAAGAAGTTCATAATCTCTGGCACGACATCTCCGCTGGTGTTCTCTCATACAATGGTCTCTTTTAGTTTTAGCTGAAGGTTGTGAGGGTTTAGGATCGATAAGCATAAGCTTCTTCTCTTCCTTTAAAGAAGGATGCATGGGAGAAGGTTTTTTAGGTTAAAGATAGGAGATGTCAGACATTTCCATTTGTAAGATGTAGGAGGTGGAACCACAACATATAAAGGAGGAATAGAATGTGTAGGAAAGATACTGGGTCCATCATGAGGAGGATGGATAGGTCTATGATGAAGAAGAGGAATGGGATTGGGATCTATAGGCTTGCTCAAGGATAAGATTATCTCATTCTTCCACCTTTGATAAGATTGAAAAAGAGCATCACTTCAAGGTTTAAGAGGTTCAAATTGTTTAGACCAAAACTAATCAATATTAACATGTACATGCCTCAACGTGGGTTGGTACATGCTATGATAAATTGTTATGATTTGATAATTGAGAGGAAATTTCAAACACTTATGAACAGTAGAAGCAATCATTTTCATGGAAGAAAGCCAAGGATGTCCCAACTTCACATGAAATTAATCTGATGTAGGAATGATAGCAAAATTAACATCTAAAGAGTTAGTGCCAACCTCAAAGAGGGAATAGTAATAGAGCCAATAGCGGGACAAGAGAAACCATCAAAGATTTTAATCACCATATTAGATTTATCACATGTTACTTGATGTAATTGTTAGGTATAAATGTATTATTTAGTTATCAAATGTACCATGCACACAAGATCAATGAGTACACCCCGTGAGAGGATGTCCTGCATCCTCGCGATAGATGTTTTATTGTCTCACTGAGATGAAAGGTAATGCATAAGTCCTTAGGAGGTGTACATTTATCAAAAAGATTCACCACATTATTAGACTCAAAGCCAAGATCATTAGGAGAAAAGGCAAGATGCTCAGACTCAATCACATTAGTAGAATGAGAAGGCAAATAAATGGTAAAGATTTGGAAGTTTTGATTGGGAGGAGCTACAGATTTTTTTCCTTTGTCATTCACACCAGCTATAGATACAATATTGTGATCAATGAGGTCTTGAATTTCACTCTTTAAGGAACAACACTTTTCAGTGCTATGATCGATGATAAGACAAGTTTATTGTCTTGTTTTCTAAGGATTTATCATTTTGTTCATGTTGATACATTAGAATATAATACTTATATGTCACTATTTACTATGCCATTTCCTTAGAAACTATTACCTTTTGGGCTCAAGTTTAACCTCTAAACAATTCATGATACTAATGCATATTATATGTATTTATCTATTATATTTAGGGCATGCTATGCTATATCTCTATTGAGGAGGTCATATCTGACTTGGCTAAGTGCATGCATTAGCTTTCCTTTCCCCTTTTCATGCTTTCAATAAATAGTTCCCTCCTTATGTTGTGGAGCTGGTCACCCAGTTAGTTAGAATAGTAGGTAGTTTTTCTTTCTATAAATAATTTTTCAGATGATCTTGTGTGGGAGGTTGAATATTTTGATGTTGTAAGTTTACTTTCAGCTTTGAAATATAGTTTAAGAGCATGTTTTCATATCTTATGTACTTTTGTTTTGATGAATAAAAGGATATTATGAGTTTTCAACACTTGTGTTAATCTTGGAAGATTCACTCGAGGGGGCCCACTTGGTGAGAACTTTGTTAAGTTATCTTAGTAGTTATTCTTCATTTGATAGTTAGTATCATTCCAACAGTTGACTGTTCCTGCAGCCACAAAACTTTCTTGTAGCCAAAGCGGGCATAATAGTTTCCTGTCTGCTTTTTTGGAATTTCGTTACTGTAGCTTGTGTTAGTTTAATATTTTCATTTTTATATTAGATGTTAATCTAAGTTCAATTTTCTTCATTAGTTATTTACAACATTTCTATTCCAGCATTATTTTTTTTTGTTGCTTAAGTCATGATGGCCATAATAGAGTCTTAGTGCACATATAGTGCTGACCCATTTCATGTTCATGTCCCTAGGTTGATAAGTTAAATGAACCTCCATAATGAGTTTGATAGATAATTAGTATGGATGTGTAATATCTGATTTATAGCTTTAAGAGCTTAGTTATTGAACCATTAAAGGAGGCTGACAACCGGGTTGCAATAGTATTGGCAAAAAGCTTTAGAATCATAATGAGGTAGAAAAGGTTTGGTTGTGTCAATTGGTTTGATGGGAGGAAGCTTCAACATTTTCTTTCTCAAAAATTGTGTCATAATGCTATGCAAAGATTTAGAAAGAGCAGTAAATTATTTTCTAAAATACTTGGATAAAGGAGGCACACCCGTTGTCATGGCTGCTACTTGGGTATTGTTGTTGTCATTGAATTTGTTGTATCCTTTGTTTGGTTTAAACTTCATAAAAGGTTGTTGAGCACTTTCATTCTTATCAACCAAAGCCATTGAAGAAGATGATTCAAATTGACTCACTTGAAGCTGATAGTTATGAAGTACTATGCACAACTATGTAAAGGAAGTAAACTCAAAAAAGAGAAGCTTATCCCTAATGTCTTTTTTCAAATTAGAAATGAAAATAATTTGAACATCTTGATCAGGCATAGGATAAGAAATTTGAGAATACAAAAGCTTATATCTACCAATAAAATCAATCACATTTTTTTCACACCTTTCTAACAATGCATTAATTTAGTTAATGTAATCTTAGGATCAAAATTATTGTGAAATGGTTGAATGAAAGCATTAGCCAAATGTTGAAATGATGTGATTGAATAAGGAGATAAATAACAGTACCATTGGAAAGCCTTATCTCTAAATATTATAGTAAATAATTTAGCTAAAAGTCTTTGATCATAAGCAAAATCTCTACACAGTTTTTAATTTTTTCACATGAGTCGTAGGATCACCTTTTCTATTATGAAGATCCAATTGAGGGACTTCTACATGTTTAGGGAGGACATCACGAACAATACCATAAGATAATGGGTTTGCTACATCAAATTTGGGTACTTTAAACTTGGATTGGTTCATGGAATCTATTTGTTGTTGTAAGGATGACTTGGTTTGGGCTAGGCTATTAATAGTTGCTTTGGTGGATGTGTTGAAATTGCACATGTTTGATTGGGATGGATGAGTGAAATTGTTAAATGAGGGGGAGGTTGAGAATAAGGAGGTGGGAAACTATGATAGGTAGTGTTAAATAGAAAATTGGGAGTTTAGCCAATTCTCCACTTGGAAGGGAGGATTCACTAAGCTCAAATTTTACTTGGGAAAACTTTATATTCAAAAGAGGGGTTGAATCTAGTAGATCCAGTCCTAAATGATGGAAGGATTGAATATTAAGTTTGAGATGATTTGGGATTCGGTCGTGCACTTGGATCTGAGAATTTTGAGATGATTCAAAGTTGCTCCATGAAATTGGGCTAAAGTTGCAGGGACTGTGTGTTCGGACAGGGGCGCCATCCAATCGGTCCTCTGAACTTTCCGCGTGTCGAAAAGGGTTTTTTCGTCTTCGTGAATAAAGCATAATTCCATAAGTACAATTGCACACTTGTTTCCTGCACACAAAAGGAAAGGGAAATGTGTTGGGAATAGGGATTGGCCTTTAGGTCAAACCTCGGTTTTGGAATTAACCAAGTGGTTGAAATAATGTAAATGAAATGACCGAAAGTAGAAATCCTCCTCTTTGAGGGGATGTTGAATTGCTGGAAAATGAAATGGTGATACCTCTTTGTGAAGTTTTGCTTGCTCCACATGGAAACATGATTTCATGAATTAGAATGATGATATCCTCTTCAATGCTTGCAATTTTGACTCTATTGTTGCTCCAAAGCTTGAAGGAAGACAAAAAATGCTCAATTGCTCTTGAATTCTTGAATGCTTGATTTCTTGAATTCTCGGATGCTTGATAGTGATTTTTGTTAAATCATACATGTCAAATGAAAGGGGAAATCCCTCTTATATACTTGCCAGTAGGATTAACTGATTAATTTTCCAACTTGAGCCGACATAGGGGGGATTTTCCCACTACAAATTTAAGTTAGGTCAAGGGGAGGGGATCAAGATAGGTCCCCATTAAGGGGGAATAGGGCACCACGCCCTGGTCCTTCCCTATTTTGGGGTAGGATCAAGGTGGCTTTTGAGTGCATTGTTTAGTTGCAAGGTGTTTTTGATGTGCATGAGAATATTCATGTCTCCGGTTAAGTGATCCTAAAATGGTCTTGGGAAATGAAAACTAAAGTAAGTGCCAAAAAGAGTATGAAATGAGACTCTCAATTAAAGAATACAATTTACGAAACTACATAAGTTTAATATTAGGATTTACCTCTTCAAAAGATAATAAAAATTATAATTTTTAAAAATTAATTGAAAAAAATAAAAATTAATTTTATTAACTTATACATTATTAACTTATTTATATTTTTTTTTTGAAAATTATTAATTTAAGAAATACATATTTCATGATTTTATTAATGTTTTAAATATATTATTTTTTTATTTTATTAATTCTTTAATATTCAAAATTTATTAATTTAATTAAAGAAGTGATTATATATAGATTTAATTTTTTTTATAACTTAAATTACGAAATATTGTAGGAGATTCAATTCTCTATATCGATACGTATATCCATATGTATGAAAGTCTTTGGCATGCGGTGCAACTGGTTATAAAATTATTCTTAATTGTCTTTTCGCAATATTCGCCGATAGTGTAGAAAATAAATATTGATTTAATACTTGGTATAGAAATGCCGCGTTCGATATGTAAGTACGCGTTTGGAAATAATTGAAATGTTGCTCTACCACATGACTAAGGGAATTATTTCTCTACCACATGACGAGGTTGACTTGACCACCTCGACGGATCACCCAAGGTACGAGGAAATATCCTCCTACCTTCTCTTAAACAACGTTGAACAAATGTAGACTAATTACTAGTATATTAATATTTAAAAAATTTAGGTAAAATACGTCTAAAGATATCTTATGAAGAAGAATTCCATATTTTAAACTAAATTGTATTTGAATTTATAATCTTAAATATAATTAAAATCTAATATTTTAACTCTTAGTAAACCCCAATCTAAATTGAAAACTAACCTTAAACTTACCTAATTAAACCCTAAGCCTACCTTAATAATTTCCCCTAATTGATCTCTAACCTTACCTTAATCATAACCCTGATTAAACTTAAATCCTAATCTTAACTAAACCCTAACCCTAATGATAATGGAACTATAATCATAATTTAACCCTAACTCAAAGATTCCTCCTATAACTCTCAACCTCAAATTTAACTTTAATTAAACCCTATCCCAAACCTTAAACATAATTCAATGCTAATCCTAATTGTATCTCTAATTCTTATTCTAACCCTAGCCCCAAATACAATTCTAACTTTAACCATAATCATAACTCAATACATAATGTTAACCTTATAACTAACCCTAATTAAACCCTAATCATAATTCTAATTGAATGTTGACTCTACTTTAATTCCAATTCTAACCATAACCTTAACCCTAACCACAACCTTTACCCTTATTTAACCCTAACCCTAACGTAATCTTGAACCTTACCTTATTTTAATTCTAACCATAATTTAATCCTAACCCTGTAAATGGAATATTTATTTATTTTATTTAAGCCTTTACTAAAACCTAACCCAAATTGCAAACTAACCATAACCCAACCTTAACCATAGCTCAATAGTTTCCCCTAATTTAATTGTAACTTAACCTTAGCCTTAATCGATCATATAACTCTAATTGAATCCTAACCTTAACCCTAACCTTATGTGAATTATAATTATAATTTAACCCTAACTTTAATATTTCTCCTATAACTCTACTTTAACCCTAACATGAATTAGTAACTTTAACCCTAATTGAATTGTAACCCTAATCTTAACTATAATTTAATCGTAAACCCTATCACTAATTCTATTCTAACCGTAATCGCAACCCTAACCGTAACCATAATCCTAATCCTACTTGAATGTTTCTCATTTGTCTTTACTTTATTCACATTTAACATTATATTCATTTAGAAGGTTTATTATGGATAAGAATTTTATATAGGTTTAATAGAAACATTAAAATAATTAAAATGAGGATTAATTTTGGAATGTACTAATTTTTTTTTATGTTTTACATTATGTTCATTTTCATAACATTGTTATGATAATAATTCTATATAGGTTTAGTGGAAAGAATGAAACAATCAAAATAAGAATGAATTTTAGAATAATACTGATTTCATCACATTTTATTGTGTTTATTCTTCCAATTGATATTTTCCTTTGTTTAACATATCCATATTAATTTTATACATTATGCACATTTTAGTAGGTTTTTTCTTGATAAGAATTCTATATAGGTTTAATCCAAACAATGATAAAATCAAATTAAGAATTAATCTTGTAATGTACTAATTTCATCTTATGTTTTTTTTGTGTTTATTTCAGTAGGTTTATTGTTGATAGATTTTTGTATAGATTTAATCAAAGCAAGTTTCCAGATATTATGTTTTTTGTGAAGAAGAATTTTATAAAAGTTCAAGTAAAACATAGGAAAAACTAGAATGAGGATTTCAAGAGTTTTTAGAGATTCATAGTTTTTCCAAAGAAAATTTCAGATGAATTTTTAACCCTAATCATAATTGCACCCCACATTAACTTTAAACAAATTGAACACTAATTGAACTATAACCCCCCCTTTAACCATTATTTAATCCTTAACCCTATCTCTAATTTTAATTCTAACCCTAACTCTAATTTTAATTCTAACCCTAACCCTAATTTTAATTTTATCTCCAAGCATAATATAACCCTACCCATAATTCTATTTATTGCACTAACTATAACCCTAATTGATTATGAACTTTAAGTCTAACACCAATTAAATCCTAATCCTAATCTTCATCAAATGTTGTTCATTTCCCTTTCTTCTATGGTTTGTTACTAAATTTATTAATGTTCAATTACCTTCAAAATTGATATTTCTCTTTGTTGAACACATCCATATTACTTTATTCACATTTTACATTGTGTTCATTTAGAAGGTTTATTGCGGATAATAATTCTATATTGGTTTAATGGAAACATTAAAATAATTCAATGAGGATTAATTCTAGAATCTACTATTTTTTTTTTTATGTTTTACATATTATTCATTTTAGTAAGTTTGTTGTTGATAAGAATTCTATATAGGTTTAATCAAAACAATAAAAAAGAAAAATAAGAATTAATTTTAGAATGTACTTTTTTTTTTTTTTTTGAAAAAAGGGGTAAAAACTTTATTGAAAATCAGACACAAGAATTACAAAGAAAACCAAGGCCCTAGAGAAGAACCACAATCCCAATCCCAAGATCAACCAATCTCATACCCATCCCAATCCTCAGCCAGAATCTTCTGCAGGTCTTGACAAAAAGCCGGGGAAAGATGATCCCACCCTTCAACTTTTCAGTCACTACCATGTTCCGAGGCCCACTTGGCCAAACAATCTGCAGCTCTATTCCACTCATGAGGAATATGGATGAAAGACACCTGCTCCATAGCCGAGCTAATATGAGTAATCTGGAGAACAATCTCTGCCAACTGCCAATGCACCCCACTCACCTTCTGCTCAGACAACAAGTTCACCACAACTTGTGAGTCCGATTCACAGATAACGTTTCTGCAACCCAACTCCTAGGCACACTCCAAGGCATTGAGAATAGCGAAGCCCTCCATAAAAATATTAGAATGCCACCCTTTATGAACTGAAAATAAGAAGACCACCTCCCCGATACAGTTCCTACCCACACCACCAATCCCAGCAGGGCCTGGGTTACCCCTAGAGGAGCCATCGGTATTAACTTTGATAATCTCATCCTGAGGAGGAATCCATCTTCCGATCCTATGAACCTTCTTCAAAGATCGTCTGCCTCTCCTAACACAAGACGAGGTAGGGGACAATTCTTGTAGCCCCAACCTTCTCGCAATATCTGCCTCGTCTTTATTTAGAGGAAAATGCACCTCACATTTGGCTTCTATCGTCTCCCTGGTCATAACTATGATTCTATTCCACTCTTGCTGAACCATTAGTCTGACCTCACGAAAGATCCTCCTTTTCCTCTCGAGCTAGATCTTCCACAAAATGAAGATGGGCCCAATGGACCAGATAGTCTGGAAGAAGGAGGAGGAGATAGGAGGTCTGCCCAAGCTGCTCCAAAACTCCACTAGTGAATCCACGTGAACACAAGGATTCTTCCACACCCCCAACCAATAGTGCCATATAAGCATAGAGAAGGGGCATCTGAAAAATAGGTGTGAAGAGTCTTCGTCCCCATTACCGCACAAGGCACAAATGGAAGGCCCCAAAAATCCTCGCTTGTGGATATTGTCCTAGGTTAGGCATTTGTTCAAGGCCAAAGTCCAGGCAAAGCAATTACACTTTGGCGAAGAAAGACTATTCCACACCTGTTTCCACCAAGGCACCTCTCTTCCCTCAAGTCTCCGGTTCAACAGTACCTTTTATCCACTGGCAACAGTAAAGACGCCCTTAGGATTCGAGAGCCAAGCAAGTATGTCCCTACCCTTGAGAGAACTATAGTGTCTATTTGACAGAATGCCATACAACTCTGCACACTCTTCCTCCATCCCAGCAACCAGCCACTCATTAGGGGTCTTCCACCGCTCCATCTCCAACTGCCCACACCTATACACAGCCTTGAAGTCACTCACCCTAGACCACCCCTCCTCCAAAAACCTTTGGCAAAGAGTCCCAAGGTTGGGAAACTGTTCCAGGATGGGGGGGTAACCATCCCAAGAGTCGTTCCAGAATAGGACCTCTTCGCCCCTTCTGCAAATCCAAAAGAGACCTTCCTTAATAAGGGAGGCCCCTTTCTTAAGAGTACTCCAAATCGTTGAACCTTTACCCTCCAGCGGATATCTTGGAATTTCCTCCATCGGGATCCTGTGCATATATTTGTAGGCCAAAATCTTAGCCCAGCCACAATCCTACTCCACACACCACCTCTGGTATAATTTAGCCACCAGAGCCTCCCAAAATAAGATAGACTGCCTTAAACCAAGCACCCCCCGACTGCTTCGAGCTACGCACCAACTCCCAATTGACGAGACTCCATTTGGAGGAGGAGAGGCTACCCGCCCATAAGAATTGCCCAGCTAGAGAGTCCAATCCCTTCAAGAACCACTTAGGAGCCACTTGAAGCATACATCAAAAATTCGGAAGGGCCTGAACCACTGATTGAATCAAATGAACCCTCCCAGCAAAGGATAACCATCTATTCATCCAGTGATCAACCTTCGTGCAAAATTTATCCAAGATGCCTTGCCAGGATTCTGTAGGAGGGTTGCTAGGATTCCGTAGGAGGGTTACCAGGAGAAATAGGAATACCCAAATAAGTCAAGGGTAAAGAGCCAACTTGGAATATCAGGATAAGAACAATCCTTCTTTGAATAGGACCCAGAGTGTTGAAAAAGAGGATGGAAGATTTATCCTCATTAATCATCTGGCCCGAAGATGCAAGATAAACATCCAAAACCTTTCTCAGATTAGTGGCCTCTCTGATCTGAGCAAGACCCATCAGGGTCGTGTCGTCCACAAACTGCAAGTGAGACTGCGATTGCAAGTCATTACCCCAGCTCCATCCCTGAATAAATCCTTGACCCACATTTTGTTTAATCAATCTCTCCAGGCCCTCAGCTAGAAGAATGAATAGGTATGGCGATAGGGGGTCCCCTTGGTGAAGATCCCTAGATGCACCAAATAGCTTAGTATGGTCACCACTGATTAGCACCGAGAAAGATGTAGACATCACACAACTCATTACCCATTGGATCCATTCGTCACCAAAGCCAAACGCGCTGAGAATCTTCTGAAGGAAGGACCAACGAACTCTATCGTAAGCCTTAGCCATATCCAATTTAATGAACATAGCTTTTTCCTTGGAGTTTGTCATAGAGTGAATAGTCTTCGTAGCTATAACCACCCCGTCCAAGGTTTGGTGCCCTTCCACAAACTCACTATGTTCCTCAGAGATAACATCCCCCAGATACTTTTTAAACCTATCCACTATCAGCTTAGAGATAATCTTGTAAATCAGATTGCAGAGAGAGATGGGTTGGAATTGGCCTAATTGATCAGCCCCATCACACTTGGGGATGAGAGCAATGAAGGTTGCATTCAACGCCCAAAGCATCTGCTTATTCCTCTAGGACTCCTGAACTACAACCCATAAGTCAAATTTGATAATATCCTAGAACTCTTGAAAAAATTCAACCGGGAAGCCATTCGGACCAGGGGCCTTCCCCTTTCTCATGTGAAAAACAATCCTCTCAAGTTCCTCCAACAAAATGGGAACCATAAGCTGCTCATTCATCTCCCTGGTAACTAGAGAGGGGATGCAGTCAAGAACTTGATTCTCCTCCACCAGTTCCCCCTGAGCCTCCTCCCTGAAGAGGGCCTGGAAATAAAGTAACGACTCCTTAGATATCTCCTGAAGTGATAAAAGCTGCTCACCTCTATCATTAACCAGAACCGGAATGGCATTTCCATGTCTTCTAGCTTTCACCGAGATGAAGAAGAAAGTCGTGTTCTTATCACCCTCTTGCAACCAATCAATGCGACCTCTCTATTTCCAAAATATTTCCTCCCTAAGCTTCCATTCCTCTAGAGCCTTGACATCCCTATCTTCCTCCCTAAGCAGTGACTCCAACAAACCATGCTCTCTGATGTCATTGGTGATTGCATTTAACTCAATCTGAGCAGCTTTCTTAGCATGGAAAATATTTCCGAAACCCTGACGATTCCACTTTTTAAGCTAAAACTTAACAAATTGCAATTTCTTGGCAAAAGTGTAGATAGCAGTGCCGAAGGCCGACCTCCCTTGTCTCCACCAATCTACCACAAGAGTCTATAGATCAGGATCCTGAAGCCACATAAGTTGGAATTTGAAAGAAGGAGAGCGAGCGACCCGAGACGAAGAAGAAAGCCAACTTGATGGGCCAATGATCAGAGCCTCTCCAATTAAGGATCTCTGAGCTAGTAGACCACTCCCCACCAATCCAAAAATTGGAAACCAGAAAATGATCCAGCCTTTCCACAATCCAATACTCCCCTATCCTCCTATTGTTCTAGGTGAATAGACCATTACCAGGCTTAATGTCAACAAGATGCAACGAAGCTATATTATCCCAAAAAAGGAGAGAGGAAGGTTCTAACTACATAACATCCCCCTTCTTCTCACTCAACTCAAGGATGGCATTGAAATCACCTGCCATAATCCAAGGATGGAGAGGGGCCAGTCCCCGCATACCTGAAATATGGGCCCATAAATTATGCTTACCCTGAAGATCAGTGGGGGCATAGATGTTAGTAACAAAAATATATTCCCCAGTCTCAAGACTAGAGACAATGCTAGATAATGAAGATCTGGAGGCCACCCACCAGTCAGGATGAATCATTAGAGGGTTCCAAAGACAGGCCAGCCCTCCCGAGGAGCCCACAACACCAATACACTGACACTGGCTTCTCCCCCAAATCTTTGGCACCAGATCCATCATACTTTCCACAGAAAGTTTTGTCTCCTGCAAAAAAAGGATATCAGGAGCATGGCTCCTTATCAACTCTCGAACAAATTTTTGTCTAGGGCCACTGTTCAAGCCCCTCACATTCCATGAGAAAACAATCATTTAGGGGGATTGGAAAAGTGTGAATCTAGAGTCTTAACTGACCCTGACTCAACCAAATTCTCCTCCATCAATTTGATCTTCTCTAAGTCCTTTTTTCTTGCAGCCTTAGAAATCTTCTCTGATGATCCTTTCTTAATGTCCTTCTAGTGTAGACCCAAGTGCGCACCCATCTTGTTAATTTTGGCCCCAGCAAGTTCCATTTTTTGAGCAGAAGGAGAGACCTCCCCCCCAACCAACTCCACTACAAACACCCAAAAACCTATCAGACTATCCCTTAGGATCATGGTAGTAACATAGGACTATGTTACTAACATAGGACTATGGCACTAACATAGGAGTATGGTGCTAACTTTGGACTAATGAATGGAAAAAGGACTAATGCATGGTGTAAAGTGTCCCAAACTCACACAAGTGTTCTCAATATGCACTAGTGTCCTGATTCTTTGTTGACATCCACCTGGGATAGGTAACCCATTTTATTGTTCTCCAAGACACACATTTATCTAGGACAATGAGCTTCCCAATTGGATAGTTTGGTCCCTCAGACACCCCAAAACCATTGGTGATGACACAATACAATGACAACACTCAAAACAAGAGAACTAAACAAAAATATTTTGTACCCCATTATTGTTCAGATGCTAAAGTTCTTTCAGCATGGTAGAGGTCAAAAATAGTTTTTCGGAGGTTTTTGGATGTTTTTAATGCCTCAAAATATTTATTGAGGTTTCTAGTGGTATAATTTATCAGCTTTTTGAGGAAATGATGGAAACCCTAAGTGACAAGTATATATTGTATTCTTAAGTTCATTTTGAGCACTAGCAAAATTGAGGAACTATTGATGTGAAAAGGTGATTGACTCAAGCAAAACTATTCTTGCAAATTGATCAAAGTTATCTCTAAGATTTTGTTTTTCAGTGGAAAAGTTTAAGATTATTAGTATTTTAAATGGATCTGGACCTATTTTTTGGAAACCTCCATTTATACCATCGGTGGAAGACCCTATTGGTGTTTTTTCTCTTGTTCTTGTCAAAGTTATTCATAAAAAATAACCACGCATCAAATAATAACCCTTTGATTTGTAATTATATTTTTCATTCTAGGGGCTAATCTTAATTATTAAAATAAACAATATTTAAATGAATTTTATTTTCTTAATGTATTATCAAAATCAATTTGTATTTTCAATTATAATTTTGTTTGATAATGGTAGAAATAAAATGTTTATATGAATATGAGGGTATAAATAAAAAGAGGTATAAAGATGTCATTAAAAAATAGGTAACTAAGGTATATGACCTAAAAGGATACTATATCGTAATAGGAATTGTATAGGAGAGTTAGTATAATGAATATGTAGCGGCATGATTTAAGTTGTAGGTGATGCCCTCCTAAATGGCACAAGGTTAGTCTAAGATCAAAGAACACAAAAACACACAAAACATTAGTGTTAATCAATCGAAAACTAATCTAAAAAGGCATACCAAAAGAGAGACTACAAGCATGCAAGCATATTTAACTATCAAAGCAAACATGATGAGGCATCTCCAAATACCTCCTAACATACTCCTAGTTCCTTCTCCCTTGTTCCTCTCCTCTCCAAGTTCCAAAATAGTGTAGCTCTCAGCAGCTTTTTGCACTATGGATGCTTATGGAGGATTGAGATTGTAATATAGCTCTAAATGTGAAATAAAAAGCTAATACTATGCTAAAATGATTGATTTTACCAAAAAGACAAGATTTAGTTATGCTATGCTAAAAATGCTCTCTAAAATGTCTATAGCTTAGATGCATACAAGTTTTCAGGATTTGGATTATGAAGGAATGGGCTCTATTTATAGGAAAAATGGAGCAATGGATGGTCAAGATTGAAAGGTTTAATCAAGGGCCAAGTTTGAAAGTTGGGGATCCATGTGCACAATTGGCACCAATGAAATGGTGACAAGTGTCAACATAGGGTTGGGTTGAAAGAAGAGGTTGGAGGCATTAAAGGCCTGAGAAGACCTCATGGTTATCTAAAGGCTAAGAGTCAAGTCTAAATTAGGATTACCCACTGGATTTAGGAATTAATCAAAGAATAAACCTTTGTGCAAATGATTAAGAGATAATCATGGTCAAAGCATTAAAGGCTTGATGAGACCCTTGGGTTGGATAGAGGTTGAGTCAAAACAAATGTTTTAACCATGTGGGAGGGTTGACTTAACCATTAATGGTTATTGGAGACTTTGGGGATTAAGTGGTTGAAGGTTGGAAGCCTTTAAAGGTTATCAAAGACTTTGAGGAATTAAGTGGTTGAAGGTTGAAAGCCTTTAATGGTTATCAAAGACTTTTAGGCTTTGAGAAGTGACTCCATTTGGCTTAGGAATGTGACAAAGTTTAGGGAATGGATTAGGCTAATTAGGAAGGGGTTAGAAGAATCTAGAAGGGGATTAGATTTTTGCAAGTGGATTGGTGGGTGAGGGAAAATAGGATTTTATTTAAAATAAAAATTCATTTATTTCAATAAATGTGTGCAAGTTGCATTTGTGGGAAAATGCAAGTGGGGTGGGGATAATGATTTAAATAAATGTTTTATATAATTTATTTAAAAGAGGAAAAAGGGGATTTTAATTAAATAAATTGATTTTATTTATTTAATTGATTGAAATTTGATTTTAATGAATTAATTAAAATAAATTGAATAATTTATTTAATTAATAGAAGAATGTTTGGGGATGAATTAATTAAATATTAATTTAATTAACTGATGGCTAGTGGATTTTTAATCAAATAAATAGCGAATATTTATTTAATTAAGCTGGACAGATTTGTGTGACTACAGTAGGTATTACTTAGGATTCTATGATTGAAAATGATGTAGAATAAATTTGGGAATTCTAACTATTAGCTTCCTAGTGAACCAATCTTCTATATATACCCAAAACGTTTTCTAGTAATGAAGCCAATTATAAATAAGCTAATCTTATTCTAGATAAAGAATTTTATGTCTTGCTTTGACTCAAGGATAAAACATATTTAGATATTTTTTAATAGTTAACAACTCTATTACTATGATCTTTAATGATGATAGAAGAAAGTTGAGAATCTTTATATTTGTCTCATAGACTAAAAATATAAGTTTGCAACTTATTGACTACATTTCATAGACTAAAAATATAAGTTTGCAACTTAGTGACTACATTTCCTATAAGATATTAGTCTTGAAGGTTTTAAAATTAGAAGTATTCATATTAAAAAAATTAAGACAATCCTTCCAAATCATTTGTGGTATACTTATTTCAAGGCACTTTATACAAGTGTATAAAGGAAATGTGAAAAACTTAAATACATAAAAAATTGAAAAACTTATAGACATAAAAACTTGAAAAACTTATAAAGTTGGCATGAATACGGCCACTCTCCGTCATGCATGACAACAAAGTCAATTAGTTTTTTAACCGTTTTAGTTATTGAATGATCTGTGTAAACTGTATGCATTTAATATTTTCTATTACTATAACTTGTATAGGAAGGACCTCTGCATCCATTGACGAATACTTCCAAAAATTCAATGTTCAATAGGAAGGACCTATGCATTCACTGACGAATGCATTCAGAAATTCAATGTTCAAAAAAGTATTGGATAAAACTATCCAGCAAAGCAAAACATCTGTACCTCCATTTTAGGTGAAAGCACAAGGCTGCAATTACACTGGCAAATCCTACCCCAAAACATAACCCCACTGCCACTGCCCACCATCGATCCAATTCATCTGCATATGTGTCTGTGTCTGTGCCTCTATCTCCTGTGATATTCGATTGTGCTTGGTTACCTCTTCCACCAGAAACAGATCCCACTGTTTCATTTTCCAAGGGAGGCCCGTGAAGATTCAGATTCCTTGAATAAGAAGAAGCCTCAAATGTTGCAAATTGCTTGCTCTGCGGTATTAATCAAGAAAGGTTGTTGTATGAAAGATTCGAAACAGAAAGGAATGTGAGACTAACAAGTTCTCCTGGAATGATTCTAGATAGCATGTTTCATGAAAGATCCAGAGATTGCAGTTAACCCATTCCTCCCAAGGATTCAAGAATGCTGCCTCTCAGGTTGTTTGAAATGTTCAGAGCAATTCAACCCTTAAGGTCTCCTATTTCCTCAGGAAGATTTCCTGATAGCTTGTTGTTGGAAAGATCCATGAGTTTGAAGGCACAGATACTCTTAGGGTATAGAGTTGCTCGTCCCTTAATCCAAACTGTTACTTGATAAATAGACCTTAATCGAAGTATGGGACCAACACCATATGTATATTGCTCTGGGCCGGTCATCTCTATTTCGCCACTTTGTGATTGATCCGCCATATCAATCATCAATATATTTCATCTCCATGCTAGGAGAACTCACACTTTCACTAGCCTTCTCATGGCCGATTATCATCTTATCAACCAACATAGAAGAAATCGGGGGAAACATGGAGAAATGGGGGGCTCGGGAAGTTCATGGGGACCACGGCAATGAGCGGGGGCGAAGTTACGGTGATGGTGGGGGGTATAAATGGGGTGAAAGGGGTGAAAATATGATCATTTGTGACCGCGACCAGTTGAAAACGAGAGCTCTGACAGTGACATTTGGAGGAGCAAGGAGGAGCTACTATGCCAATTCCGATCACCGAGCACAGATTTGAGCGAGTCCAACGATTCCAGCGCTCAGCCGACTACGGACCAGCGGTACGCAAATTCGAAAACTGACTTTTTATGCATTCTTGATAGGTTTTTAGCTGGATCCAAGTCAAGTCGGAGCAAGAGCGCTGAAACTCTAGTTTTGGCGCTTTTGCTCCATGAATTAGCGCTATTGTGCCGTGATAGCGCTATTGTGCTCTGGTTTGAGCGCTTTTGTATTCATTAGCGCTAATGTAGGCAGGTTTTAGCGCACTTGACCAATTAGCGCTATGGTAGGCTTAATTGAGCGCTATTGATGTGTAATAGCGCTATTGTATAGCTGGTTTAGCGCTTTTGTGTAGTTGTTTGAGCGCTTTTGCCAGTGTAGTAGCGCGATTGTGTCAAACTAGCGCTTTTGTAGGTAAAATAGCGCTTTTGCCTTAGGATAAAGAGATGCCCCAGTTTTGGACAAAACAAATCTCCTGATGCCAATGATTGATGGACGGCGAGGTGAAGTGGGAGTTGTTTTGAACCATAGCAGCCCGATGAGACTTAGGTCATTTGTTAGGAGAAATGCCTGTTGAAGTCTAGGCGGCCATGATTGCTTACCTGTTGAGACCCGAAGATACTTGATCAAAGTATCTGATGATAGTCTAGGTTTAAACTTAAGAAAGTTTGATAACAAAACAACTGATGGTGGTTTGATGAATGTCTATGTGCAGGAGGATCTGCGCGTGTTGCAGTTACGCGAGCGCCACCATGCGACACAGGGGTTGCGGGATCGGTTGACACAGATAGAGATAGACTGTATTGCAGCTACTGGCTTGTACGAGGTGATGCACATGCCCGTGATTCGGATGAATCACGGCCTGATTACAGCCTTGGCAGAGCGATGACACAGTGAGACATGTACGTTTCATCTAGCCCAGGGAGAGATGACGGTGACTTTGGAGGACGTGTGGCGTATCCTTCGGATTTTGATTCGGGGTGAGCTGGTGACATACGATAGATCCTGGGGGACGGTGTCTTGTCAGAGGATATTTGATGATGATGTATACATTGACGATGGCTCGATCGCATGGGAGGATATAGCGGCACTATATGAGCCCCTTCCAGCAGTGTTGTCAGGGATTGTGGGAGGACTCCTGTGTCCAGACAGGCGGTCACATGGATTGGCGGTGGGATGGGGACAGGTTATAGAGATGATGATGACTGAGGGGACCCGATTTGCCTGGGGGCCATGCGTGTTAGCGCACATGTATCAGGAGCTACACGAGGTAGTGTACCGGGGGAGGGGTTCTCTTGCAGTGGGCATGACGCTGCTACATGTGTGGGCATGGGAGCACCTACCAGTGACTCGAACGGTGAGTTTCAAATTCTGAGCCGTCGACCAGCCATACATGTTTATGTATAGTGGCATGATGAGTTAGCCCCACTTGGGGAAGTTAGAGTGGTGGCGGCGAGCATTGGATGACTTGGATGCAGTGATCTGGTGGCCATACTTGGAGTGTGAGCCATGGGAGGATGATGCGGAGGCACTACCTTATGTCTTCATGACCCGATTCCTCATTGGGAGGACCTCTTATCATGTGGAGAGACAGGTGCCGGGACGGGTGATGAGGCAGTTCGGACGGCAGCAGGGACTGCCTAGCGGATCAGGGGAGTATGCACTGGTGATCCGGGAGCGGTATGCATGGGGTCCAGTGCTACCGTATGATCAGGCACTGGCAGAGTTTCGGACACTGCAGGCGAGGCCATGGGATCTATGACCGAGGGTCGTTGATGCAGGGGTTACAGATGCATATACACAGTATCGGGCGGCGCACCCGATCCTACGGTTATCAGACCCAGCTGAGCCAATCCCATCTTTTGAGGATGAGAGGGGACGGGGACGAGGATGGAGAGGAGGTCGAGGTGGTGGAGGAGGAGGAGGAGATGGAGGAGGAGGAGGAGATGGAGGTGGTGGTGGAGGAGGAGGAGGAGGAGGTGGGTTGGGCATGCCGAGGCAGCAGAGAGGGAGAGGTGGACTACCTCTTCAGATATCACAGGGACCTTTGATGTAGGGAGGAGTGCAGTTGAGTGGGAGGGGGATGGAGAGAGAGATCCCGATGGATACAGGTGGAGGGGGGGTGGGGCAGGGGAGGGACCTATTGGAGGGGGTGATACAGGTGCGGCAGCCATGGACATGGGAGAGAGAGCTATTGGAGATCTGCGGGATCATATGATAGTTCATTTGCAGACCCGGATAGAGAGGTTGGAGGAGGAGGTAGCAGCTAGGGATGTTCAGCTGTTTGCACGAGAGTCAGAGCTGATAGTGGTGTTGCGGGAGAGAGATACTGCGGTGGAGAGATTGGCAGAGCTACAGGAGAGAGTCTGAGCTAGAGTAGGAGCACAGGGGCCTACAGGGGAGGTTATGAGGCAGTTTGGGCGAGCACAGGCTGAGATAGAGTACTGGCGAGGTTTATATGAGCAGGTGGTGCCACTCAGTCAGCGAGCTCTCAGTTATACCCAGATGCGGCAGACGAGATCAGAGCGATCACAGAGGATGCAGAGCAGTGGGGGAGTGATGGGTCCTTTGAGGCGGGAGAGATCAGGAGATGCAGGAGGGAGTGGGGGTTCGATGAGGCCTCCACGGAGAGATGGATCAGGTGGTGCAGGTACCAGTGGTGGAGCAGGTAGAGGTGGTGGGACAGCATCTGGCCAGAGCGGCATTTGAGAGAGAATTTTTACATACATACATATTGTATCATTGTCTATTCATGGACTGTATCTTGGATGGCTCTTGGTAGCCGATTTTGTAGACGTCATTGTACTCTGATATATGAGATGAGCTATATATATATGAGGAGATCCCATATTTTGGTGATATGCATTTGAGTTATGTATGGATGGTTATGCCTGATGATGATTTATTGCTTAGATGTATATGTGTACATGTATGCATTTGATGAGATGTTTCCTATATGCATGTTTTTATGATGAGTTTATGATGTTGTATACTGACATATGAATGCAGGGTTATATGTATATGATGTATTTGATTTGTGATGTAATGCTTTATGTATGTAATGCCATGATGATATATGCTTATGTTTGATGTATGAACAGGATTTTGGTGTTTCCTATTGCGATGTAATGATGAGATAATGTTAATGCAATGGTTGAATGAATGATGTTATGTATGAATATGCATCTAGACGTGTTTAGATGAATGTAATATAAACAAAATGTAAAGTACACATGTTTATATGATAATGCCTAAATGAATGTTTTTGTATAATGGATATATAATATGAACCAATGTTTTGGAAACAAATGGATTTTATGACTCTAAATGTTTTGAGTAAAAATGATGATATGAGGATACTATAACTTATGTTTTTAATAACTGCACCTTAATGCAATTAAAAATGGATAATGAAACGTAATGTGAAATGACTCCTAAAATGTGCCTAATAAGATATGTTTAATAAATGGATGAATGAATGCTCCTTTTAACTATATAAAGGAATGGATGTAATGATAAATGATAAAGGATAATGAAATGATGATGAATAATCAATACTATATGAATGCTTAGTAAAGGACTAAACATAATCAAAGACAATTTATTCCCACAAATAAATCGACCTATTTATGATTAATGCAAGATGCAAAATGATTGATGAAAATTAATGTCCAAAATGAACTATATGCAAAGTTAAAAATGACATGAATGTTTAAGGCAAGATGTAACTTAAATGTTTAATGCAAGGTGCAACTAAATGTTTAATGCAAGGTGCAACTAAAATGTTTAATGCAAGATGCAACTAAATGTGAGGATGATATGATCATGAGGAATGCAAGGTTCGTAAGACTTTGCGTGATGCTTTGATGATGTATCAGAGTACTCGGTCATGATTGTATCCAAGACCAGCTTTATTGGTCACTTTTGCATGTAAATCCTTCATATGAATGAATGAATGGATGGGTGATATGCAACGGAATGCAATGTATAAACAGATGAGATGAAATGACGATCCATAGTGCTCTATTTTCATCATTGAGCTTTAAAATGTTGGAAGAGAATACAAGCATCTTGACATAATGATTCAAGATGACCTGAGTATTTCTTTCATGGATTTTAATATAGCAAGTTAATACAAACGACTTGATATAAGGGTCAAGTCGACCAGAGTATTGCTTGCGGAACAGACAAGGATTATCTCCTTTCATGCATGACTTGGATCGTCCTCCTTGATCTTAGGCTGATCAGATCCTAAGACAAGTGCATACCGTACTAAGAAAATAAAACCTTTATCCAATTTGGAGGAAGAGGAACCAAAGGTGAGCATTGTACCTGGAAACAAACAGTATATACATAAAGAATAAAAGAATATGGATCCTTGGTAATGGTTCATGTTCATATGGTCAAGGTATACGCTGTAGTCAGCAAGCCGTAGTGATCTATGACTGCATTTGGCATAAGATCACATAGCTTGGTGAACTTCCCACGTAGACACCATTAGTAAATCCCCCAGAACTTCATCGGAAATAATGCGCAAATGATACAAAACAATGCTGAAAAAGATCCCGATATAGATAAACAAAGGATTATACTCACAAATCAACCAAGTATTTGATAGCTTAACAGAATTTTCTTGTCAAAGAAAATGTCATCTTTTGTCTTTGTTTTGGTAAGGAAGGATGCATCCTTGTTTAAAGACAGGTTTGGATTGTTAATGTCGATTGTGTGGTTTGATTGATAAATGGTCATTGTGTGAGTATTTTGTCAATGTTTGTTTGGCATCTGTATGGATAAGTATGTACAAAGTATTGTCATGTTTTTGTGTGATTTTCGATGTTTTTGGATTTTGAATTGTTTTTGAATGTTTTTGGAGTTTTGTGAGATATTTTCCAATGGTTTTGGTATTTTGTTGAGACATTTTCCAATGTTTTTGGTATTTTTGATGATTGCTTGAATGAAGAACTTAATGAATCATAAGACAATGTAGAATCCACTTCCATCAATAGGTTAAGGGCATTGCCCCCAGTTTTAGACCTGACTTATGAAAAAGCAGGATGCAAGATGCATGGAGTACTTTCTCTTTGATTACAGATTAAATAACAAGCCATGGTTAGGATGGATGGATGGGTGTATGCATGACTATGATCGCAACGAGCCTGAAAGATACTGGAGCCATTGCCTTTACAAGTGGTGCCTGTTTGCTAGGTTTTCACCATCGCCTTTACCCAAGGTGCCACCGGAGTGTTTGTTCACCGTTTGGATGTATGATTTTTCTTTACTTTTTTGAATGTTTTTGTATTTTCTACAGGTCATTTTTCTGAATGTTTTTGGTATTTTCTGGTATGCCAGGGAGTTTGATGCTCTGTACAGCTTATGTGTAAAACCGTTTGAGGTGCATGCTGTTGATTGGATCGGCGAGCGGTTCTCCTTCTGATGTAGCCAACTGATATGCCCCGGACCCGAATACAGCAGTGACAACATATGGGCCTAGCCAGTTTGATTCAAACTTGCCTTGATGTTCTCTATTTGGTTGGTTGCGAGGATTCTCTCGAAGAACAAGATCACCTACCTCAAATGTACGAGATCTAACTCAGTGATTGTAGCTTCTACTCATGCGCTGCTGATAGGCTTTGAGATGATTGTATGCAGCTTGTCGCTTCTCATCTAGTAACTCCAAGTCCTGAAGATGGGATACTCTATATGCTTCATCATCTATTAGATTATGCAAGGAAACTCGTAAGGATGGTATCTCGACCTCAATAGGTAAGATGGCTTCAGCACCATAGACCAACGAATAAGGAGTTGCGCCTGTAGGGGTCCGAATGCTAGTTCGATATGCCCATAATGCTGGATTCAATTGAACATGCCAATCACGACCGACATCATTTACCGTCTTCTTTAGGATCCGCAATATGTTTTTATTCGATGCTTCAACCTGACCATTGCCTTGTGGGTAGTAGGGGGTGGAAAAGCGATGTTGGATATGAAATTTCTCACAGAGCTCACGGACATCCTGATTTTTGAAAGGAAGACCGTTATCTGTGATGATGGACATGGGTACACCATACCGGCAGATGATGTAATTGAGGATGAATGAGGCGATCTGCTTGCCGGTGACTTGGGTAAGTGGAACAGTTTCGATCCACTTTGTGAAATATTCAGTGGCGGTAATGATGAATTTATGGCCATTGGATGAAGATGGATGAATCTTACCCACAAGGTCAAGGCCCCATTGACAAAAAGGCCATGGTGTTGTGATTGGTTGCAGTTCCTATGCGGGTGCATGTATCAGGTCACCATGAATTTGACATTTCTTGCATTTCCTGACAAAGTAGTAGGAATCCTTTTCCATAGATGGCCAATAGTATCCAGCTCGCATGATCTTCTTGGCTAGTGATGGGCCACTTGAGTGAGTCCCGCAAATTCCTTCATGTACCTCTTCCAAAACCTTTGTTATCTCACCTTGTTCCAGACATCGAAGGAGAGTACCATCAAGACTACGTCGGTATAGGGTTTCAGCAATAATGGTATATCGAGCAGTTTGGCGAATGAAGGTTTTACATTGGTTATTTGATTGGTCGGGAGGAAGGGTGTGATTGCGGAGATAAGTGTAGAACTCACCGTACCATGGGGATTTGGAACCGACAAGGTGACATATCATTTCGGATTCAGGGATATCATAAGCGGGGATCCAAAGCTGTTCTACCAAGAACTCGTAGCGTGTTGAATTTTGTGGAAGATCTAGTAGAGATGCGATGGTAGCCATAGCGTCAGCAGCTCGATTATGATCTCTTGGTATCTGCTCAAAGGTGATAGTAGTGAATGATGTCTTTAGATTGTCCACCATTTGCTTGTATGGCATGAGTTTATCATCTTTGGTTTGATACTCATCTGTTGCTTGTCGAATGACTAGTTGCGAGTCGCCATATACTTGCAGTTCTTGTAATTTCCATTGTATGGCTAATCTGAGTCCTGTGATCAAGGCCTCATACTCTTCTATGTTGTTTGTGCATGGAAATGTGAGTCTGTAAGACTTCGGAATGCTATCACCTTGAGGTGTGATAAACAGAATGCCTGCCCCCGAGCCGTGCCTAGTGTATGAACCATCAAAATATAGTTTCCATGGTTGTGCTTCTGTGATCATGAATAGCTCTTCATATGGAAAATTGGAAATGAGAGGATGATCGCCTGTGAGAGGTGCATCAGCCAACTGATCTGCAATAACTTGACCTTTGATAGCTTTACGGTCCACATACTCAATGTCAAATTCACTTAGAATCATTACCCATTTGGCCAAGCAACCTGTCAATGCTGCTTTGCTAAGTAAGTACTTGAGTGGATCAATCTTTGCGATGAGTTGTACCTTGTGCGTCAATAGATAGTGTCGCAATTTAGTGGCTGCTAAGATTATGGCCAGGCAAGCTCGCTCAATAGGTGTGTAATTGAGTTCATAGCCCACTAGTGTGCGAGAGATGTAGTATACAGCACACTGTTTTCCTTCTGCATTATGTTGTGCCAGTAGTACACCCAATGCTGTACTTGTCGCTGAGATATAGAGCAATAATGGTCTACTTGGATCTGGTGGCATCAGCAATGGTGGATTCATGAGATAGTCTTTAAGTACCTGAAATGCTTGTTGGCAGTTGGCATCCCACTAAAAGCGGATGTTCTTGTGTAGCAGGTGTGTGAATGGGTGACACTTATCAGCCAATTGTGCAATGAATCTACGGATGGATTGAAGCCGTCCTTGTAGTGTCCTTAGTTGACTGATATTCTTTGGAGGTGGCATGTCCATGATTGCCTTAACCTTTGCTGGGTCAACCTCAATACCTTTGCTTGAGACAATGTATCCTAGAAGCTTCCCGGAGGTTACTCCAAAGACACATTTCTTTGGGTTGAGCCGAACATGATATTGTTCCAGTCTATCGAAGATTTGATCTAAGATGTGGAGGTGCCCATCTCTAGTGAGTGATTTTGCTAGTAAGTCATCCACATAATCTTCCATCATAGTATGCATCATGTCATGGAAGATGGTAGTCATTGCTCTTTGATAGGTTGCTCCTGCATTCTTTAGACCAAAAGGCATTACATTCCAACAGTATGTGCCCCATGGACATGTGAAGGCTGTCTTATGTTGGTCCTCTAGTGCGATCTTTATTTGATTGTATCCTGAAAAGCCATCCATGAGTGAAAGCATGGCATGTCCTACTGTCAAATCTACTATGATGTCGATATTTGGTAGAGGGAAGTCATCTTTAGGACAGGCCTTATTTAGATCTCTGAAGTCAATACAAATGCGGATGCCCCCTTTTGGTTTGCCGATAGGCACAATGTTGGAGATCCATTCTGCATAATCAATTGGCCTAATGAAACCAACATCGAGGAGTTTCTTGAGTTCTATTTTTACTAGCACTGCAATCTGGGGATGCATCTTACGAAGCTTCTGCTTGACAGGTTTGGCTCCTTCTACTACTGTGAGGTGATGCATGACTAAATCCGGATCAAGCCCAGGCATGTCTGCATATGACCATGCAAAGTTGATCTGGCGCTGCTGGAAGAACTCTATAAATTTAGGCTGTTCCTCTAGAGTGAGAAGAGATGCCAGATGTATAATATGAGGATTTTCAGGAGTCCCCACATTGTATTCTTTGGTCTCCTCAATGAGGATCGTTGATCGTTCTTGTTGTGCATTAGCAGGGAGAATGTAAAACCCTTCATCCTCATGCGCCTCAGAGAGGTTTTCACCGTTGGATACGCTCTTTCTTTTTACTTTTGTTAGATCAAACAGCGCCACAGTGTGGTTTTCACTGGAAGATCCATGTTTTATTGTTATATTTTTGCAGCTAAAGGGTTTGGCATCCGCCCTGAAGTATGTTGCGCTATTAAGTTCAATGGCGAATCCAGCTTTGTGATCCCCGTTTGGTAGATTATCCCTTAATTCCAAAAAGTCAATGATAGCCTCATCGTTTTGGAAGAGGTCAAGACATGGCGGATTTGATTGGGTCCATTCGATGAGTTTAGGGTGGATAATGGGCATTACTTCATCGATTAGGTTAAGTTCAGTAGATGTATCAGTGAGGGTTAAGACAGTGTGGTGAAGGTCGTTGATGGTACTCTCTCTGTCAGAATTAGGCGTAGGATGAGACGTAGGGTCTGTGGAAGATGTTTCCAGCTCAGGTACCCAAGTGGTCTTTATCTGTGCTTCTCCGTAAATAGGGATGTCTTTGCGTGGCAGAGGTGGTGATGTGTCTTCCTCATCTGAAGTGTTAAGCTGTACAGAATCAAATTCCCACTCATGTGAGTCGGTCTCTGAATCACTTTCCAACATTCGATTGCTATACCATACTGGGATGTCGCTGGAGTTGAATACTGCAGGCGTGATCGGTTTATGTACCTTTGTAATGATTACAGAATCTGGTACAGGGAGTATCGGTAATATTGACTCAGTTGCTTCTGCTGGAACTGCTGGTGCCATAGATGTTGCCGCGTGTTCTGATACAGTTGCTGCTGCAACTGGTGTTATTCATGTGATGACTACTGCGGATGAGATGACTGGGTCGATTGGTGGGATGTTTGGCATTGGTGATAGTTGCGGTGGTGTTGTGAGCCTCGATGGGGCAATGGGGATAGTGCTTGATGGTGCTTTGATTATAAAAGGTGTCCTCTTTGCAGTAGGTGGGCAAAATGGTTTGCTAGGCTTGCCTTTGAATCTGAGTTTAGGAAGGATCTCTTTTTCAAAGCCTAGGCCGGTATTACCTTTGGGCTTGAATTCTGGTAGCAGAGGTTTGTGTCGTCCTTGTTTGCAGTATCCCAAAGCACTCTGACCATCATATCCCATTCTTTGCATAATGAGGAGGCCTTTACCATACTGTTTCGTAGGAAGTGTAACTTGCGGTTTATCAGTAGTGATGGGATCTTTATAGATCCATTCCGCTAGGTCCTCATCTTGTGTCTCTTCCTCTTGACTCTTTCCAAGGACGAAAGGCGTCAAGGCACATGCTGGCGTGATCAGTGGTTGTTGGAGTAACTGTGGTGGTTTACCATATGTTCTAGGGGAAGTGGGTATCTGTCCCACGCAAAAGAGTTGACTCAAGTTGTATTCCCCGGGACCTTCCTCTGCGACTTTCATCTTAAGCTTTTCTTGCTTGGGTATAGGGGTGTTCGAACTAGCAAGAGAGGCGGGACTTACATATGATGTGGAGGAAATGGCTTCCCTATTATTAGGAACAGTAATCTCTGGTTGATGGCTGATATTATGGCAAAAAGCAAAGGGATTTGCATCGCCCAGGATTGTGATCTCTGTACCATTATGTGGGAACTTGATACATTGATGGTAGGTAGATGGAACAGCTTGCATGGCATGTATCCAAGGTCTCCCTAATAATAGATTATATGGCAGAGGAAGGTCCAGAACTTGACAGGTGATGTGCTTTACCACGGGGCCCACTTGGATTGGTAGTACCACAACTCCTTTGGATGAACGCTCTGCATCATCATAGGCCTTGATGGTGATCTTCTTGCGAGGATCCATTGATTCTACTGCATAGCCTAATGCTGTGACCAACTGTAGTGTACAAATGTTCAGGCCTGCTCCATTATCTATCAAGACTCGCTTGATCCTGTGTTGGTTGATAAAGCCTTCAATGTGTAGCGAAGCGTTATGAGGTTGTTGGAAAGAAGAGTTGTCACTTTCGGAAAAAGTGAGACAAGGTGATGACTTTAGATTCCCAACCATGGCTTGAAATTGGTCTGTATTTAGGTTTGCAGGGACTGATGCCTCTTGGAGTGCTTGATCCAAGATAGTTTTATGAGAGGGTGATAGGCGCAAAAGCTCTAAAATGGATATGAGCGCAGGGGTTTTGTCTAATTGTTCCACAAGATTGTATTGCTTTGGGATGGAGGTGGTGCCTTGTGGAGCTGCCTTGATGGTGACCTTGCCACAACGCGTAACAACATTGCAATTGGAGTTGGGATTTTTGAAGGTTATAGTTGCAATTTCTTCATTGGCATCATACAGGTGATTTACAGTGTAGTTATACGCAGCCTGTGTATAATCAGTGGTATCAGTGCCTCGCCGGGAAGTGGAAGGACCCCTTTGATCTTGTGATGGAAGTGGATTTTTGAACATCTGATGATCATTATTTGTTGTTTTTGGGTCATGTCCTTCAATCTCAATTTCTCCTCGATCAATAAGATCCTGAATAAGATCTTTCAATCGGTGACAATTGCTTGTCTTGTGTCCTCATCCTTGATGGAACTCACAGTGTTCAGTATCTCTCCACCATGCCAGTTTGACTTGAGGTTCATAGTTTGATAGCTTAGGTAGAGTGACCAAATTCTGAGAAAGGAGTTGTCGCAACACTGTTTCAATGGGTTCCCCTAATGGAGTGTATGTGCGTTTTTGTTTTTGTGGATGAGGTCTTGGTTCATCTTGAGATGTGATGCGACCTTGATTAGGAGGAACATTTGTGTTATTCTGAGGTGGAGGATTTTGTCCTGCAAACCGAACCACAGGTTGTGTATTTTGGATAGTTCGAGCATCCACAACCCCATCATTGACAATATTCTTGTTTTTGTTCCAGAAGTTTGGTTTATCACTATTGAAGCGCGGACGAGGACCATCTTTTGGTTCATTAAAGATTTTGATGAGTCCTTTCTTGATGAGTGCCCTTTCACATTTTATACCTTTGGTAATCATATCGTTAAAGGAGTCTGTGTCTTTGACATCCAGGTGAAATTCCATTTCTTCGTTTAAGTTGGAAATGAAAATTTCCACTAGTTCTCGTTCAGGTAACTGAAGAGAACATCTGCTAGACATTTGGCGCCATCGTTGCAGGAATACTGAGAATAATTCACCTGGTTTCTGTTTGGTATTGCATAGATCAGCGATGGTGATGTCGCGTTCAATGTTGTATGAAAGGTTGTTGTATGAAAGATTCAAAACAGAAAGGAAAGTGAGACTAACAAGTTCTCCTGGAATGATTCTAGATAGCATGTTTCATGAAAGATCCAGAGATTGCAGTTAACCCATTCCTCCCAAGGATTCAAGAATGCTGCCTCTCAGGTTGTTTGAAATGTTCAGAGCAATTCAACCCTTAAGGTCTCCTATTTCCTCAGGAAGATTTCCTGATAGCTTGTTGTTGGAAAGATCCATGAGTTTGAAGGCACAGATACTCTTAGGGTATAGAGTTGCTCGTCCCTTAATCCAAACTGTTACTTGATAAATAGACCTTAATCGAAGTATGGGACCAACACCATATGTATATTGCTCAGGGTCGGTCATCTCTATTTCGCCACTTTGTGATTGATCCACCATATCAATCATCAATATATTTCATCTCCATGCTAGGAGAACTCACACTTTCACTAGCCTTCTCATGGCCCATCATCATCTTATCAACCAACTCAACTTCCTCTACTAACTCATTCCCAATCTCGTGCCATTCGTCTTGGCATACCAACTCTCTATCCAACTTCAAGGCTACATCATTAGCCTCACAATTCACTATCATAGGGGTGCTTTGCTGTACTATACCCTTTACCCCATCCAAAGGACATTCCATTGTCCCAATCAAAATCACTTTTGCATACTCAAGCCCTTCAAGACTTGAACCCTTGTTGTTATCACCAACATCTTTGTCTTCCATCTCTTTCTCAACTCTTAGAACCTCTTTGTCCTCAGGTTCATCATCTTCCTCACAAGCTAACTACTGCTCTTTTCTCTGTTGCCCTTCCAAGGGACAACTTACCTCTCCTCTAACATATTTATCCTCTTCTATGATCTTTGTCTCAACTTCATACACATCTGCACTATCAACATCACCCTTTATCAAACTATCCTCCACTTTCTCTGTCAGCAAATCAATTTTATCTTCTACTATGACCTCTCTAGGCCATCCTTGCCTCATTATTGGAAATACACCAGCACTCTCACTCACATTTTCTTCTCTTCTTATATATACCTCTGACCTATCCAAACCAAAATCTTTCACATCATCTAAATGACATGATGCACGTCCTATCAATGGACTCTTCATCTGCACAATCTCACTTTGCATCTTCTTCCTACAATCAACCTTAGACTCTACCTTGTTCTCCTTCACCTCATACCTTCTCTTTGCATCTTCTTCCTGCAACTTAGACTCTACCTTGTCTTCTTCAAGCCCAGAAGTGGCTTCTATCTCTATCTTTTCTTCATCCTTGTGTTCCTCATACCTTAGGAACTCTCTTCTTGCAATCAACCTTATCCTTGACATTCCCCATGCTGCCTTGTCATCCTGCAATGATTTCATCACAAAATTTTTACCATACTTGTTAATAACATATGCATTTTCTGTACCATCACATAGGGCTTTAACATCAACTTTTCATACTCTACCCAAGATCATATGACAATCACTCAAAGGCATAATATCACATAGAATAGTATCATAATATGAACCAATGCTGAAAGAAACATATGCTTGCTCTTTAACATCAACCCATTGATCATTGCTTACCCCATATGCCTTGTAAGGTGACTCAAGAGGTGTCCTTGGCAGGTTAAACTTCTCAACCATATCTACTGAGAATAGATTTTAAAGAGAACCACTGCTAACAACAACCTTGCATACCTTACCCCTACATTTGCATTGTGTCCGGAATATAGAGTGCCCCTGAGCATACCTTGCCTGCATTTCTTCATATTCTTCTAGATGGTTTCCTATTTCATCTCCCAGTCTTCAATCTGCAATCTGCAAGGACCTACTGACTTTCTCTGATACCACTATGATGCAGAGCATCATGGACCCTCCCACAATCACACTACAACTCTTCATTCTTTCTTCTTGTTTGTAGCAACATTCACCTATTCAAGGATTCCAAAACAATAATACAAATGTAGATTCATTGAAAACACCATATCTAATCACAAATTCAGATGTCATGTCACTTTTCCAATCTACAACACTAGGATCAATCACAAGATCCCAAAACAAGGCCTTTCTTCCAACTCCCTAGACTCTACTCATTGCACCCAATCAAGGTTAACAACCCAATGGCTTGTTACAAAAATTATAATGGTCTTAACACATCACAAATACCATAACATAAGTTTCTCAAAACCCCAAAACTCAGGCTCAAACTCCTAAACCCAAACTGCTCCCTCTAGGCTTCAATCTTACTAGCCCTTCAAATCGGGTAACTCAACAATAACTCAAAAAGTTTCCAAAATAATTGCCCAAAAAATTACATATTCGGACACCCATTTGGGAGTTATACAAAATATCCAAAAATAAGGTATAGGTACTTTGGACCATCTGTACCAACTAGCAACATGTTGCGCATGAAAGTAGCTCAATCAGCCCACTTTTACAAAGAAACTCTATCACAAACTTCTCTCCACAATAACAAAACCAAAAAAAGTCTTGAGTTAGGTTACAAATCAAAAACATTTCATGGTTTCAAGTGGTTCCATGCTCATTTACACGTTCAAACACCAAACCCTCACTTTTAGGACCCAAAACCTAGGGCTTCCTCAAAATTCCACTTCCAAACACTTACAAACCCAGCAAAAAGGTCAAACACCATCTTTTAAACATGGATAGACATAATCCATCATAAAATGGTACTCTTGTTCAAGCAAAACTCTTAGACCTATACAATAGCGTTATAGCGGCACAAAAACACTATTTTAGGTGACAAGAGTGCTAAAACACAGTTTTAGCGCTATTGTCTTTCTTTGACTTGGATGCTTGCAAAAATATATAAAAAATTCATGAAAAGAAAATATTCAAATTTGCGAACAGCTGGTCCGTAGTCATCTGGCCACTGGAATCGACGGATCCGCTCTAGTCGATGATCTACTATAGGTACTGACATGCTGACTGCTACTCACTCTTTCACCAGAAGTCACTATCATAGCTCTAAATTGCTACGGAGATGGATGCAAATGAGGCTATGTTACCCCTTTCCCTCCATATATACCCTTACAGCCCTAAACCAATTTCACCCCGCTCACCGTCGTGGTCCCCGTAAACTTCAACTATCTCTCATTTCTTCATTTTAACTCCAATTTCTTCTATTCTTTCACCGTTATTGCTAAATTCTTCTGTTCTACTTCCCCGCCAATTCTCGTTCTTTTTCGAGAGATCGCCCAATTTGTTAAAAAATTTCAACCCATCTCTCGAGGGGGCATACCACCCACTAAATTAACATTTATGGGGCATATTTCTTCGCACCAATTTTTCTTTCTTTGAAACGACGCGATAAACCGCACCGTCTCAAAGAGGGGCAAATGTAGTCACATAAATTTGTCCATTTAATTAAATGAATATTTACTATTTATTTGATTAATAAACCACCAACAACTTGTTAATTAAATTAATATTTAATTAATTCATCCTCAAAACCTTCTCCTATTAATTAAATAAATTATTGAATTTATTTAAATTAATTCATTAAACCAAATTTAAAGTCAATTAAATGAATAAATCCTATTTATTTAATTTAATCCCCTTTCTTCTTTTAAATAAATAATTAAAACCTTTATTTAAATCACTAAAACAAACCCCCCCACTTGCATTCTCCTACAAATACAAGTTGCAACTACAATTGAAATAAATTAATTTTATTTTAATTAAAATTCTATTTCTCCCTCACCCACCAAACCCACTTGCAATCCTAAATCCCCTTCTAGACCCTTCTAAACACTTTCTAATCGTTCCTAATTAGTCTAATCCCATTTCCTAAATATTATCACATTCCTAAGCAACTTGAAGTCACTTCTCAAAGACTCCAAAGTCTTTGAAAAACATTTAATGCTTCATGTGCTCAACAAGCTAACCTCTAAAGTCTTCTAAACCATTTATGGCTCTTACATGACCATTAATGGTTAACTCAACTCACCCACATGGTTAGAGACTTTCTCTCTAACTCAACCTCCATTTAACCCATGTGTCTCCTCAAGCGTTCATTGCTTTGACCATGGTTATCCTCACTAACTCTTGCACAAGAGTTTTGTCCAATGGATAATAGCATTATCCATTGGATAAGGGGTTTATTCATTCAACCCAACTTAACCCAACCTCCCAAGTTAACCCTCAAAGTCATGTCAAGCATTTAATTCTTATTCCCTCCCCTCTCAACCCATATCTTGATGATATTTGTCATCTTGGGATTGGGTTGAAAGCCCTCACATGGACCATAAGCCCTTCAATCCCGACCCTTGTTGAAATTACTCAATCTCAACCATCTATTGCTCCATTTTTTCTATAAATAGAGCCGATTTCTTCATAATCCAGATCCTGAAATCTTGTATGCATCTAATTTATAGTGAATTCTAGAGAGTATTTTAGCATAATAATCTACATTTGTCATTTTGGTTAGAATTAATATTAGATAACTAGATAACATCTCATTTTAGCTTGTTCCCATTTGCATTCTCATAAGTTTTCATTCTACAATCTTGAATCTCCATAAGACATCCAGAATAGTGCAAAATGCTACTAAGAGCTACACTCATTTGAAACTTGGAGAGGAGAGGAACAAGGGAGGAGTAGCTACAAACATGGTGGAGGGCATTTGGAGATGTCTTATTGCATTTTTTTAGTTTTGTTAAGCTTTCTATCTTGTGTTTTGTGTCTCTCTTGATATGCTTTCTTAGGATAGTTTTTGATTTGTGATTTCTAACACTAACACTTGGTTTGTTTCTTGTGTGTTTGTGTTTGTCTTCTTAACAATATCCTAACAATCCTTTTTTTGCAGTGCATCAAATTCAAATTTCTCTTCATGTTCTGGAATGTAAAAAATGATCATAATTAAAAACATAAAAAATTTAAGATTGATCACACAAAATTTGTATTCCTTAAATAAAACATGAATCAAAATGCTCTTATAAATACTCTTTAAATCCAAGTTATTCTTCATGTTCTTAAATGTAAAATATGACCATGATTAAAAACCTTAATTAAAAATAAATACATAATACATTACATATTTAGTTACCTTATTATGACTTGTGAACATAGAAGGCAACAAATTTTGAATTTGCATATAATAACATTATATATTCAATCAAAGGAGCAGAGAGAATCACGAGGTTAGAAAATTGGGACTTTTGATCTGACGAAGTTTTCTTTTGTTCGAAAGCAACTGAAAACTACTTATTAATCTTGCTGCTTTTAAGACCACGACGGTGATAAATTTAATATTCTTAATAACGTGTCGCCTAAGATAATGAAACATCGCAACAGCTTCCTATGCGTTTAAAATTTTTCTACATCTTCCATATATGTTCAGTAACAACTGTCTTCAAAATAACAGTGGGCTTTATTGTTTATACTTAGCATTAGCAATATCTGTGATTTGTTTAATGGTTTACAGACAGATATGGGATGTTTTCCTTTTTTTATAAGGAAAAGGGGAAAAAAAAGAAAATGTTAAGTGAAGTGAATTAAATATGTGTGCATCAAGATTTGACATGTGATGGAATAGGGAGCAAAATAAAACAAAGCTGAACAAAAGACAAACAAATTTTTTATTTATCAGTTAATCAATTACAAGTGCCTCTTTTTTATGGAGGCTTTAGATCTTTTTGGAATGGGTAGGAGGTAGATGGAGGAAATTTTAAAATTTTTTGTATATGCAGAACACTAAAACATAACATATTGATAACATACCCACAAAGCATGTGAGATTATAGATGGGATAGATAATAGGTAAGATTAAATCCATTAAAATTCAATGATGATTTGTTGCGATCATTTTCATTAATGCTGCATGCAAACTTGAGGATACAGAGGATATGAGTGAGGATAGGTGAGATTATCTTCCAACAATATATATGGCTTTGAGATGTCATGATGAAACAGACAAACAAAGTACTGTTTTCAAATTGGTTTCTTCGTTGTTTCTTGTTTTCATGTTGTGGGATTAGTTTCAATTGATCTTCATCCATGTTAGTCATTAGTGTATATGAACATATCGATATGTCCAATCTTCATCTAAATTCTCTCCAGTATGAACACAATGCAATAGTTAAATGAATTATATATTTAGAGTATCCCAAAGCTATACCTTGTGGAGAACTTGAAAGTTAATGAAAGTGTATAGGTCTGCCAAGAAAGTTATGCGGATATTAGCTAAATAAACATAAGAATATATGGATATAATTTTTTTTGAATTTATTAAGTTAAACACATGCAACATATAAAGCAGTAAAGTTCAAAATTCAAAATTAGATCAACTAGTGGAGATATAACATTGCACAAGCAAAAACAATTACACAATAAACATCAAATGAACATGAGGAAAGGTCTCCAAACCCTTAAGATAATAACAACAAGGTGATTGGAGTCACACAACACCCTTCCTAAAGTTAAAAGACTCAATTTAGAAAATAGGGCCCTCTATTAGGTCCTAGATGTCACTCATGGACTCCAACAAGCACCACTTGGACCTAAACACTATAACACCACTCAATTTCACCCTAAACACCTTCAAGACACATCAAAGATTTCTTCAACACTATGAACCTTGATAGACACAATCAACGAGGTAAAACTAAACCTTCAAGCACCCAAAACCCTATTAGACTATCCCTTAGGATCATGGAAGTAACATAAGACTATGTTACTAACATAGGACTATGGCACTAACATAGGAGTATGGTGCTAACTTTGGGCTAATGAATGGAAAAAAGACTAATGCATGGTGTAAAGTGTCCCAAACTCACACAAGTGTCCTCAATATGCATGAGTGTCCTCGTTCTACGTTGACATCCACCTGGGATAGGTAACCCATTTTATTGTCCTCTAAGACGCACATTTATCTAGAACAGTGAGCTTCCCAATTGGATAGTTTGGTCCCTCAGACACCCCAAAACCATTGGTGAAGACAAAATACAATGACAACACGCAAAACAAGAGAACTAAACAAAAATGTTTTGTACCTCCTTATTGTTCAGATGCTAAAGTGCGTTTAGCATGGTAGAGGTCAAAAATAGTTTTTTTGGAGGTTTCTTGATGTTTCTAGTGGTACAATGTATCATCTTTTTGAGGAAATGATGGAAACCCTAAGCGACAAGTATATATTGTATTCTAAAGTTCATTTTGAGCACTTGCAAAATTGAGGAACTATTGATGTGAAAAGGTTGATTGATTCAAGCAAAACCATTCTTGCAAATTGATCAAAGTTATTTCTAAGATTTTGATTTTCAATAGAAAATTTTAAGATTATTAATATTTTAAATAGATCTCGACCTAATTTTTGGAAACACCCATTTATACCCTATTGGTGCTTTTTCTCTTGTTCTTGTCAAAGTTATTCATAAAAAAATAAACGAATATTTAAATGAATTTTATTTTCTTAGTGTCTTATCAAAATCAATTTGTATTTTCAATTATAATTTTGTTTGATAATGGTAGAAATAAAATGTTATATGAATATGAGGGTATAAATAAAAAGAGGCATAAAGATGTCATTAAAAAATAGGCAACTAAGATATATGACCTAAAAGGATACTATATCATAATAGGAATTGTATAGGAGAGTTAGTATAATGAATATGTAGGGGCATAATTTAAGTTGTAGGTATTACTTAGGATTCAATGATTGAAAATGATGTAGAATAAGTTTGGGGATTCTAATTTTTGGTTTCCAAGTGAACCAATCTTTTATATATACCCAAAACATTTTCTAGTAATGAAATCAATTATGAATAAGCTAATCTTATTCTAGATCAAGAATTTTATGTCTTGATATGACAAACATATTTAGATATTTTTTAATAATTAACTCTATTACTATGATCTTTACTAATGATAGAAGCAAGTTGAGAATCCTTACATTTGTCTCATAGACTAAGAATATATGTTTGCAACTTAGTGACAACATTTCCTATAAGATATTAGTCTTTCAAGATTTTAAAATTAGAAGTATACATATTAAAAAATTTAAGACAACCCTTCCAAATCATTTGTGGTATAATCATTTGAAGACACGTTATACAATTGTATAAAAGAAATGTGAAAAACTTGTATACATAAAAACTTCACTGCAAATAAAGTTGGCATGAATACAGCCACTTTCCGTCATGCGTGACAACAAAGTAAATTAGTTTTTTAACCGTTTTAGTTACTGAATGATCTGTGGAAACTGTATGCATTTAATATTTTCTGTTACTATAATTTATACAGGAAGGACCTCTGGACGAATACATTCAGAAATTCAATGTTCAACAGGAATGACCTCTGCATTCACTGACCAATACATTCAGAAATTCAATGTTCAAAAAGGTATAGGATAAAACTATCCAGCAAAGCAAAACATCTGTAGCTCCATTTTAGGTGAAAGCACAAGACTGCAATTACGCTGGCAAATCCTACCCCAAAACATAACCCCACTGCAACTGCCCACCATCGATCCAATTCATCTGTATCTGTGTCTGTGCCTCTAACTCCTGTGCTATTCGATTGTAATTGGCTACCTCTTCCACCAGAAACAGATCCCACTGTTTTGTTTTCCAAGGGAGGCCCGTGAAGATTCGGATTCCCCAAATAAGAAGCAGCCTCAAATGTTGCAAATTGCTTGCCCTGCGGTATTAATCCAGAAAGGTTGTTGTATGAAAGATTTAAAACGGAAAGGAATGTGAGACTTACAAGTTCTCCTGGAATGATTCCTGATAGCATGTTTTGTGAGAGATCCAAAGATTCCAGATGAGCCATACCTCCCAAGGATTCAGGAATTTTGCCTCTCAGACTGTTGCTTGAAATGTTCAGAGCAATTAAACCCTTAAGGTCTCCTAACTCGTGAGGAATATTGCCTGATAGCCTGTTGTAGGAAAGATCCATTAGTTTGAAGGCGCTGATAATCTTAGAGTATAGGGTTTCTCGTCCCTTAATCCAAACTGTTACTTGATTCATGAACGTTATTCGAAGCATGGGACCAAAACCATATGTATATTGCTGAACCTGGATCATCTCTATTTCGTCAATTTGCGATTGATCCGCCATAGCAGTCAACTTTCTCAAACTCTGAGGAACAGATCCTGATAAATTGTTATGAGATAAATCCAGAATCTGAAGATTCGGTAGAGTAAGCAACTCTGGCGGAAAACTGCCTTGAAACTCATTAAAAGCCAAGCTGAGAATTCGCAACTCTGACAGTTCTCCAATCCAAACCGGGATGTTCCCTTGGAATCTGTTATTTCCTATGTCAAATACTTGAAGATCTGCACAATTTGCTATTGAAGAAGGAATATTACCTTGCAATTTGTTTTGACCGAGATTTAGTGCCTGAAGTCCAGCCAGATTTCCTAGCACTTCCGGTATCTCACCTTGCAAACTATTTTGAGCCAAATTCAAGACTATCAGCGAAATACATTTTCCCAGATCTGTAGGAATTAGATCAGTTAGCCCATTCTTTGACAGATCTAAAAATATAATCATTGAATATCCCGAGCATATAGAACGTGGAATAGAACCGTTGAACCTGTTTTCTGACATGTCTAAATAATATGGAGTAAAATCTGGAATAGAGCCATGTAAACTATTGTTATGCAGGTCTATACTTGGATTGAACATGGAAATAACAGGGGGCAAAGAACCTTCCAGTTGATTATGTGAAAGATTGAGCACTATAAGATCAGGAAGATCCCACAACCAAGTAGGAATATTTCCCACAATGTGGTTTTCTGACAGGTCCACATTTTGTAACGAATATTGAGTAGACAAGAAACCAGGAATCTCCCCTTGAAGATTACAAGACCTTAACCCCAGGTACTCCAGTTGGGCAAGCTGCGGAATCCAACTCAAAGAGATATCAACTGCAAATTGGTTTCCAGAAAAGTCCAATTCTTTGAGGTTAGCCAGATTTTCCAACAAGGAATCAGAAATGCTGCCGTTTAAATTGTTGGAGCTGAGAAACAACTTTTCTAGTCGGACAAGCTTTGAAATGGTGTGTGGAAATGTTCCAAACAACTGATTATTCTCTAGATATAGTTCAGATAGTGCAGACAACTGATCCCAAAATAGAGGGATAAGACCATGCAGTTGGTTGTAACTGAGGTCTAGATGTTGAAGGGAAGAAAGCCTACCAAAGGATGACGGTATACCGCCCTTCAAATTGTTATGTGAAAGATCAATCCTCCAAAGAGGAAACACAATTCCAGATGCTGATCCAAAAGGGGGTAAATCCCCTGTGAAATTATTCCATGCGAGAGCCAATGTCTTAAGCGTTGAAAAATTTGCGAAGGAGTGAGGAATTACTCCTCCAAGATAGCTGTTAAGTGACAACTGAATATTGCTCATGCTTGAACGGTGCAAGAAATCTGAAGAGATGGAACCCTTGAGAAAACAAGAAGTGAGATCAAGAGAAACCAAAGACGAGACATTCTGAAACCAAGCTGGCACTGGGAATGGAAATGAATTCAGTTGAAGATGGAGATGCGACAACTGAGTGAGGTTTAGGAGAAAAGGTATTGTACCTGAAAGTCCACATTCAGAGAGGTGAATCTCCCTGAGACCAGAAAGGCCGCTAAGCGCGTTACCCCAATCCTCCGATGCCATTGACAGATTCACCAAGCTCATATCCAAGTATTCCAAGCTTCTCAGATTTCTTATCCATTCTGCAAATCTCCGACTCTCCAGTTTAGGTGCTGCCATTGTTGACAGATCCAGATGGCGCAAAGTTGTAATATTTCCCAGCTCCTTAGGGATCTCACCTCCAAATCCAGCACGTGCCAAGCCAAGGAAAGTAAGCCTCTGGAGCTTTGCTAACTGAGGGGATATGGTAGTACCAGTGAACTGATTTCCACTCAAATCCAAATATTGTAAATATTTCAAGTTAAACAGGGACGGACGAATCACCCCAGTCAAAAAAACGTCTGGATAATTACGGTTTTTGAGGTCGAGGGAAACAACATGGCCAGATTGATGGTCACACAGAACACCCTCCCATTGGCAACAGTTGAATTGCTTCCACGAGCTTAATCGGCCAGAGAAAGCATCGAGGCCGCCTTTAAAGTCGAGAAGGTAACTTCTTTCATCATTTCGGCAAGCGTTAACAACCGAGAAATGTAAGTGGAACATTATCATCATCTTTATACAGAATGAAACGGTAGCCATGGTTGTATACAACAGATCTGAAGGGCGAATGAATTAAAGGTTGTGGGTCATTAAGAAAGCCTTCTTCCCTGTAACACTGTTTTAATTAAAAGCACTTGTATATTCGAGTCGGCACTTTTTGTGTTTGACTGACTCTTTGATCCGTCACTGTTCTTCAACACGCATACGTCTCTTCAAACCTACCACCATTATTTTCCTTCTACATCCATTGAGCTACGTCGGTCGATAATTACATTTCCTTATTATAATTAGCGGAGTCATATTCCTTTGTGCACTAGGGGTTTATCTACATTGTGAGGTAGTGGATATGGCGGAACAAGTGACCGTGCTAAGGTAAGAAGAATAATTTTCTTCCATCATCCATAATAAATTTATCTGCAGAGGAATTACAAAAGACTTCACTGAACTGAAAAAAAAGAGTCAAAGATAAAACTTTGAAGAAAACAGATAAATTGACAATATCACTTCAAACAAAGTAATCCTCTTTTTCTGAAGGGGTGTCATAAATATGAATAAAATCAAAGCTGTACAAGCCAGGGAAAGTAATGTAGTTCCAGTGCATCTGTATAATCAATCACTAACAGACGAGCAAAAAGCATGTAAAGGCAAAGTGATTTGCTGTCTCTTAATTGGACTTTCATTAGTGTGAAATGATTCTATGGACAAAACTGGATTTTCACTACAGTGAATTGATTCTGCTTGGCTTTTTGAATACTAATACATTAATCCTAACATGATTTTATCATGGAGATAACTTCAAATGATTCAACCTGCTTATCTTTCGCGAAAAGACTTACAGCTGCCTGTAATCTGACGCGTACAAGGTTGGTTTGAATACTAATACATTAATCCTAGCATGATTTTATCATGGAGATAACTTCAAATGATTCTACCTGCTTATCTTTCGCGAAAAGACTTACAGGTGCCCGTAATTTGACGCGTACAAGGTTGGTTTGAAAGCAGTTGGAAATTACTTGTCCAACACGTCTTGACAATGCTAAATTTTCCACAGGAGAATTTTGACCTTCTTGACGGGTTGCCTAGGGTTTCTATTGTTATTAAGATATAATATATGAGCCATCACGTTTTCATTAATAAATGAATATATTTTTCTATTTTACATGCGTGAGATAATTTTTTTTTATTTTTTTATAATTTTAAAGTTTTTAAAAAATAATTTAGATAATTGGAGGTGTAAGGGTGAATGTGTATAAGGGACAATATAAAGAGTGCATTTAAGTATGGAGAAGCACTTAATATAGAGTATGTAGAGTGTACATGACACATGGTATGAAAGATAGAGGATTTGGATGAAATATATTTGTGAGTAGCCGAAATGTTGTTGAAGGTATTTTATAGTTGGATAAATATATTTTTTATATATCAATCTTATTTATCATCTCACTAATAGAAGATTATTTCTTATGTTTCTCTACCTTGGCCACAGATTTCAAATGGACTATATCTAACAATTTCTCCATCCCACATGCATAAGCTATACATATTTATAGTAATCACATAAGGCAATAGTCTTTCTTAAAGTTGGCAATATATTCTAGCAAGTTGTAAACTTTTACAATTTCATACTTGGAACCTTGCTTTAGTGTTCCTTCTTTTAGATCATTTCAAGTTTATTTGACATTATGCTATCCTATTATCATCATATACTAAGATTGAGACCAAATCTTATGTCTTAGATCTTAATATGTTCAACCAACATGATATTTCAATATTTGGTAGAATTAGTGCATACTGAAATTAGAAGCAACTTAATTGTGTGAAAAAGAGAATATTCTAATTACTAGACATTAAGCTTATTTATGATCGACTATTAATTTCCCGTAACTATAACATTGCTAGAAGAAGAAAATGACTTCTTATTTTTTAAAAATTGCTTTTAAGTATCAGATAATGTGGAAATAAATGATAACCATCATCATCCCTCTATTATTAGAAAGTGCACTTGTTTTAAAAGAAGAGGGTAAGAGATATTAGGAGATTTATTTTTTTAATTTTTTTTAAAAGGAAATCATGCTCCTTTTCATCTTCTCTGGTTAGTGGTGTTGGCACCTTCAAATTTTGATGAAATTTGAAGTGCCTATGTTAAAAAATTAATTACAATAGTTAGAAACACATTTGTGAAATGTCCCCTAGAAGCCTACTATAGAGGTGTATAACTTGAAACCCTATGGTTGTTATGTCAAATCACCTAGTAAGCGTGTTAATTTTATGTCAATGAATCCATTTATCAATTTTCAGCCCCCCATAGTCAAATCTAATTTATTTTTTAGGTGGCAAGTTTTAGTGTTTTGAATCAAGTTTGTAGTGTGCCTAATTTGTTTTTTAGATGGCAAGTTTTAGGGTTTTGAATCAAGTTTAAAGTGTGCATATTGAAAGCCTTTCAAGTAGCCATTTTCAAATATCAATATTTTAGTACCTAATATCTTTCTTGCCAAACCAATTGTTCCTCTCAATTATCCTTAGGATAGTGTACCCTTGTGCCCATTTTTAGAATCCCAAGATTATATTTTGTATTTTTTCAATACCTAAACTAAATACAAATTTTAGAATTTTGTTGTTTTTTTCGCAATACCTATCAAAGTAGCCTTCTGTAGAATCTAATGTTTCTTACCCAGATGATTCTCATGCCAAACCAATTGGTCCTTGCAAATTTTATATATACTAATAAACTCCTGTGCAAATTTTTAGAACCCAAACATATCATCGTGCCAAATTTATTGAAAGGCTTACTTTGAGAATCAATAATTCACTATCAATTGATTGCCATGTCGAGTGGGTTGGTTTTCATAATTTTCACCATGTTCATATACTCTTGTGAATGATTGCAAATCTTCATTATTCAATTTAGTATTTTTTTAAAGTGAAAACCATATGGAGTTTGTAGAGATTTGTTGACTACATGTTCATGACAAGTTCATAATGGTCAACTTTGACCTTGAGTATCTTACAGTGAAAGTGGAATTGAGAAAAGTTTCAAATTTCAAAATTTTGAGAGCATTGTAGTTCATGATTTGGTCCCAAATGTGAGTAGCTTTAATTTTATGGCTTTAGGATACATTGAATGCCCACAATGAAATCTCCAAAAAGGAGGCAAACAAATTTCATCTAAGAGACATTTAGGGATCTATGAGACATTTTTGAAGTCTTTTCTAACAATTTATGGTACAATTTGAAATTACATTTGAAGATATTATTGATAAGGGAAATATGCTAAATTAAGATTTTCACTCTTGGGAAAATGTAAATTTTTTTTATTGAAGAACAAAATAAGTGTTTCTACCAAGCATGAAAGTATTTTCATTTTCAATTAAAATGTAATGAATAATAAGTGAAATGTGAATAGAGTAGTAAAAAGTTATATTTTCCTTCACTAGTAAAATGTTTTACTTAGAGATAAACAACTGACTATTTTTTTATATAGAAAGTGAAAAGAGAGAATAACTTATTCATAAATGATGATAGGAGGAGCGGATAAATGGAGACAAATAAGAAGAGAGAGCATGACTGCAAACAAAAGTACAAGTGAAGAATATTTAAGGGAAATTAGTCATGAAGAATTATTCATGGGAAGGTAAAACAAAAGATTAAAAGTTGTAATATTATAAATAAATGATTACGTATTTTCTTATTTGGTTAGTTTTTTTAAGGAAAAGAAAATTTTGTTAAATAGGTATTGTGGTTTGGCGGAATAAGTTGGATCAGTCAGTAATGTAATTTTGAAAAGATTAGGGTTTCCACCATTACATGTATGAAAATCATTAATTTTTACTGGGGACCAACACATTAGGGAAATAAAGGAATTAGATAGATCTAAATCTTAGAGGTTTGAATGTTGATCTAATTCTATGGGTGTTGAATGTACCTCTTCTTTCCTTTGAATTTAATTGAATTGAATTGTTGAATTTGCTGAAATTAGGGTAAATAGGCTGAAGTTGATGTAAAAATGTATAAACACTAATCTATAGTCATCAAATCAAGCCATGAACCTAGATTTGAGGATTGTAAGAGGATTCAAATTTGCTCCCAAAGAAGCTCCTGATTTGTCAAAATCGGTGTGACGGTCGCTCTAGTACTTTGCACTTTTTGCACTCTAAAGGGCAATTGATTCGTTTGCGTAAAAAACTACACACATTAGAGAAGGGAAATAGGTTGGATATAAAGATTTTCCTTAGGTCAAACCCCGATTTTGTAATTAACCATGAAATGGAAATGAAATTTGATTGAATTGCAGTAATGGAAATGTTCTCCTTTTGATGGAGATGTTGAATAATGACCGAAACACAAATGATATACCTCCTTGTGAAGTTTTATTTGTCTCCACATGGAATTAGGGTTTCATGAAGTCTCCAATAACATAGAACATGAATGTCAACTCCAATGCTTCAATCTTGACTTTATCTTTGCTCTAATGCTTGAAAGAAGATTGATTGCTTGCTTTTTTGAACTTGAATGCTTGATTTCTTGAGGTCAAATTGAATTTCATGCGTGCTTATATGATCAAATGAGATGGGTAGACCTCTTTTTATTATTGCACCTCAAAAAAATATTTAATTTTTCGACATGAGGTGACACAAAGTTGGAATTCCTACTCAAATCACTTGATTGTTAAGGGGCCCAAATTTGGGTCCTAATTAGGAGGACAAAGGCACTGGGTGCTTTGGCCCTAAGAGGATCAGGGTGCCACACCTTGGTCCTACCCAATCATGGACCAAAATAAAGGGGTAGGATGATGTGCATAGTAAAAATGATGATATATTTGCATAGCAAGAGCATAATTAGGTCTTATTCAGGCCTCAAAGCATGAAGGCCAAGGTGAGGGCCCAAATATGGATAAAATTGTAATGGAGTAAAATTTAGGATGCTACATTTAGAACCCACTTTAGTAGGAGTATGGGACTAAGCATGCTCCCAGTAAAGTAGAAAGGTTCACATTGAAAGGATTTTATCTGGATGCTAAGGAGACAAGACACACCAAGCCCCCAATGGAATTTAGGTATCTTATGACTTCGAGATCAATATAAAAGGGTTATCATGAGAGAGAGAGAGAGAGAGAGAGAGAGAGAGAGAGAGAGAGAGAGAGAGAGAGAGCCATGACTACAAGCCTAGTAAGGTTCACTTACTATGAGTCGTGAAAAGAAAAATAGAAAAAATACCAGGAAAAAGGCTAAGTTCGCTAAGTCACTTGAGTATCAAGATGCACAAAGAGAGAATCATTGAGTGGAGTGTATGGCCCCGTGTTAAAGTGATTGTGCACACCTTCTTGAGAGCAACTACTTTAAGGTAGTATACACACATTATCACATTGATATGCCCCGAAGAAGGATACATCAAAGGATAATGATCACGAAACACAATACACATAAGGGTTCTACTTAACTCTAGGGTCACTATGCCCTTATGATAAATAGTGTGTATATCATTTATATATTTACATTGAATCATTCTCATCGCCCAAAGAATGTAGAACCACGATGGAAGAAGGTACATGTGTCTTTTGAGTCAATATGGGAGAGACCAAAAGAGATCTTAATGCTTTGTATTGTTCTCAAGTAAAAAAAAACAAGGACAACAAATAGAAGAATTGAGAAACAAATAGTGATTGGTTATGAATCAAGCAAGAAAGAGAGAGAGAGAGAGAGAGAGAGAGAGAGAGAGAGAGAGAGAGAGAGAGAGAGAGAGAGAGAGAGAGAGAGAGAGAGTCTATGATACGAATCAATCTAATCAAGAAAGTCATGGGCCTCCCAATATTGCTCAAAATTATTTCGGGAAGGTGGATAATATGCAAGAGGAGTGACTTCAAGCATGGTATATGGAGCTACCACAAGTTCCAAACAAGGACCATGGTCTAATGATGGATCACTTTTTTTGTTACTAGAAGCTAGGATTAATGCTTGTCAAAATTGCTCAGATAAATCATTGCTAATAGAAACATATTCATATTCATCACTTGAATCAAAATTGTCAGCACGAGCAACATTTTCATCCATCTCTTCATCAAGATTAATAAAAATAGGATCTTTAATAAGAATAACACACGAGCCATCATTTTTCTTAAGCATTTTATGCCTTGGAGATTTATGTTGAACTTCCTCCCTAGGGTTAGGTGAAGGTTGGACAAATGAAATCATGTCAACACTTGGAGTCTTTGGGGAGGAGATGGGTTGAGAAGAAGTTCATAATCTCTGGCACGACATCTCCGCTGGTGTTCTCTCATACAATGGTCTCTTTTAGTTTTAGCTGAAGGTTGTGAGGGTTTAGGATCGATAGGCATAAGCTTCTTCTCTTCCTTTAAAGAAGGATGCATGGGAGAAGGTTTTTTAGGTTAAAGATAGGAGATGTCGGACATTTCCATTTGTAAGATGTAGGAGGTGGAACCACAACATATAAAGGAGGAATAGAATGTGTAGGAAAGATACTGGGTCCATCATGAGGAGGATGGATAGGTCTATGATGAAGAAGAGGAATGGGATTGGGATCTATAGGCTTGCTCAAGGATAAGATTATCTCATTCTTCCACCTTTGATAAGATTGAAAAAGAGCATCACTTCAAGGTTTAAGAGGTTCAAATTGTTTAGACCAAAACTAATCAATATTAACATGTACATGCCTCAACGTGGGTTGGTACATGCTATGATAAATTGTTATGATTTGATAATTGAGAGGAAATTTCAAACACTTATGAACAGTAGAAGCAATCATTTTCATGGAAGAAAGCCAAGGATGTCCCAACTTCACATGAAATTAATCTGATGTAGGAATGATAGCAAAATTAACATCTAAAGAGTTAGTGCCAACCTCAAAGAGGGAATAGTAATAGAGCCAATAGCGGGACAAGAGAAACCATCAAAGATTTTAATCACCATATTAGATTTATCACATGTTACTTGATGTAATTGTTAGGTATAAATGTATTATTTAGTTATCAAATGTACCATGCACACAAGATCAATGAGTACACCCCATGAGAGGATGTCCTGCATCCTCGCGATAGATGTTTTATTGTCTCACTGAGATGAAAGGTAATGCATAAGTCCTTAGGAGGTGTACATTTATCAAAAAGATTCACCACATTATTAGACTCAAAGCCAAGATCATTAGGAGAAAAGGCAAGATGCTCAGACTCAATCACATTAGTAGAATGAGAAGGCAAATAAATGGTAAAGATTTGGAAGTTTTGATTGGGAGGAGCTACAGATTTTTTTCCTTTGTCATTCACACCAGCTATAGATACAATATTGTGATCAATGAGGTCTTGAATTTCACTCTTTAAGGAACAACACTTTTCAGTGCTATGATCGATGATAAGACAAGTTTATTGTCTTGTTTTCTAAGGATTTATCATTTTGTTCATGTTGATACATTAGAATATAATACTTATATGTCACTATTTACTATGCCATTTCCTTAGAAACTATTACCTTTTGGGCTCAAGTTTAACCTCTAAACAATTCATGATACTAATGCATATTATATGTATTTATCTATTAAATGTGCATGTGTTGAAAATAATTTCATTTCAAGATGATTTGGGAAATGTGGTTGTTTGTATGTGCTGACGTGTTGTGCAGGTCAGTACTAAGAAAGTGGTGTTATGATGAAGCTTGCAACAAGGAGCAGAACTCTTACCAACTGGTCAATTGTTGAAGAAGTCAAGGAGTAATAAATGAAGAGGATCTCTCTACTTAATGCTGCAATTACTTTATTAACTAATAATTTACATACAATCGAGTCTATTTAGGGCATGCTATGCTATATCTCTATTGAGGAGGTCATATCTGACTTGGCTAAGTGCATGCATTAGCTTTCCTTTCCCCTTTTCATGCTTTCAATAAATAGTTCCCTCCTTATGTTGTGGAGCTGGTCACCCAGTTAGTTAGAATAGTAGGTAGTTTTTCTTTCTATAAATAATTTTTCAGATGATCTTGTGTGGGAGGTTGAATATTTTGATGTTGTAAGTTTACTTTCAGCTTTGAAATATAGTTTAAGAGCATGTTTTCATATCTTATGTACTTTTGTTTTGATGAATAAAAGGATATTATGAGTTTTCAACACTTGTGTTAATCTTGGAAGATTCACTCGAGGGGGCCCACTTGGTGAGAACTTTGTTAAGTTATCTTAGTAGTTATTCTTCATTTGATAGTTAGTATCATTCCAACAGTTGACTGTTCCTGCAGCCACAAAACTTTCTTGTAGCCAAAGCGGGCATAATAGTTTCCTGTCTGCTTTTTTGGAATTTCGTTACTGTAGCTTGTGTTAGTTTAATATTTTCATTTTTATATTAGATGTTAATCTAAGTTCAATTTTCTTCATTAGTTATTTACAACATTTCTATTCCAGCATTATTTTTTTTTGTTGCTTAAGTCATGATGGCCATAATAGAGTCTTAGTGCACATATAGTGCTGACCCATTTCATGTTCATGTCCCTAGGTTGATAAGTTAAATGAACCTCCATAATGAGTTTGATAGATAATTAGTATGGATGTGTAATATCTGATTTATAGCTTTAAGAGCTTAGTTATTGAACCATTAAAGGAGGCTGACAACCGGGTTGCAATAGTATTGGCAAAAAGCTTTAGAATCATAATGAGGTAGAAAAGGTTTGGTTGTGTCAATTGGTTTGATGGGAGGAAGCTTCAACATTTTCTTTCTCAAAAATTGTGTCATAATGCTATGCAAAGATTTAGAAAGAGCAGTAAATTATTTTCTAAAATACTTGGATAAAGGAGGCACACCCGTTGTCATGGCTGCTACTTGGGTATTGTTGTTGTCATTGAATTTGTTGTATCCTTTGTTTGGTTTAAACTTCATAAAAGGTTGTTGAGCACTTTCATTCTTATCAACCAAAGCCATTGAAGAAGATGATTCAAATTGACTCACTTGAAGCTGATAGTTATGAAGTACTATGCACAACTATGTAAAGGAAGTAAACTCAAAAAAGAGAAGCTTATCCCTAATGTCTTTTTTCAAATTAGAAATGAAAATAATTTGAACATCTTGATCAGGCATAGGATAAGAAATTTGAGAATACAAAAGCTTATATCTACCAATAAAATCAATCACATTTTTTTCACACCTTTCTAACAATGCATTAATTTAGTTAATGTAATCTTAGGATCAAAATTATTGTGAAATGGTTGAATGAAAGCATTAGCCAAATGTTGAAATGATGTGATTGAATAAGGAGATAAATAACAGTACCATTGGAAAGCCTTATCTCTAAATATTATAGTAAATAATTTAGCTAAAAGTCTTTGATCATAAGCAAAATCTCTACACAGTTTTTAATTTTTTCACATGAGTCGTAGGATCACCTTTTCTATTATAAAGATCCAATTGAGGGACTTCTACATGTTTAGGGAGGACATCACGAACAATACCATAAGATAATGGGTTTGCTACATCAAATTTGGGTACTTTAAACTTGGATTGGTTCATGGAATCTATTTGTTGTTGTAAGGATGACTTGGTTTGGGCTAGGCTATTAATAGTTGCTTTGGTGGATGTGTTGAAATTGCACATGTTTGATTGGGATGGATGAGTGAAATTGTTAAATGAGGGGGAGGTTGAGAATAAGGAGGTGGGAAACTATGATAGGTAGTGTTAAATAGAAAATTGGGAGTTTAGCCAATTCTCCACTTGGAAGGGAGGATTCACTAAGCTCAAATTTTACTTGGGAAAACTTTATATTCAAAAGAGGGGTTGAATCTAGTAGATCCAGTCCTAAATGATGGAAGGATTGAATATTAAGTTTGAGATGATTTGGGATTCGGTCGTGCACTTGGATCTGAGAATTTTGAGATGATTCAAAGTTGCTCCGTGAAATTGGGCTAAAGTTGCAGGGACTGTGTGTTCGGACAGGGGCGCCATCCAATCGGTCCTCTGAACTTTCCGCGTGTCGAAAAGGGTTTTTTCGTCTTCGTGAATAAAGCATAATTCCATAAGTACAATTGCACACTTGTTTCCTACACACAAAAGGAAAGGGAAATGCGTTGGGAATAGGGATTGGCCTTTAGGTCAAACCTCGGTTTTGGAATTAACCAAGTGGTTGAAATAATGTAAATGAAATGACCGAAAGTAGAAATCCTCCTCTTTGAGGGGATGTTGAATTGCTGGAAAATGAAATGGTGATACCTCTTTGTGAAGTTTTGCTTGCTCCACATGGAAACATGATTTCATGAATTAGAATGATGATATCCTCTTCAATGCTTGCAATTTTGACTCTATTGTTGCTCCAAAGCTTGAAGGAAGACAAAAAATGCTCAATTGCTCTTGAATTCTTGAATGCTTGATTTCTTGAATTCTCGGATGCTTGATAGTGATTTTTGTTAAATCATACATGTCAAATGAAAGGGGAAATCCCTCTTATATACTTGCCAGTAGGATTAACTGATTAATTTTCCAACTTGAGCCGACATAGGGGGGATTTTCCCACTACAAATTTAAGTTAGGTCAAGGGGAGGGGATCAAGATAGGTCCCCATTAAGGGGGAATAGGGCACCACGCCCTGGTCCTTCCCTATTTTGGGGTAGGATCAAGGTGGCTTTTGAGTGCATTGTTTAGTTGCAAGGTGTTTTTGATGTGCATGAGAATATTCATGTCTCCGGTTAAGTGATCCTAAAATGGTCTTGGGAAATGAAAACTAAAGTAAGTGCCAAAAAGAGTATGAAATGAGACTCTCAATTAAAGAATACAATTTACGAAACTACATAAGTTTAATATTAGGATTTACCTCTTCAAAAGATAATAAAAATTATAATTTTTAAAAATTAATTGAAAAAAATAAAAATTAATTTTATTAACTTATACATTATTAACTTATTTATATTTTTTTTTTGAAAATTATTAATTTAAGAAATACATATTTCATGATTTTATTAATGTTTTAAATATATTATTTTTTTATTTTATTAATTCTTTAATATTCAAAATTTATTAATTTAATTAAAGAAGTGATTATATATAGATTTAATTTTTTTTATAACTTAAATTACGAAATATTGTAGGAGATTCAATTCTCTATATCGATACGTATATCCATATGTATGAAAGTCTTTGGCATGCGGTGCAACTGGTTATAAAATTATTCTTAATTGTCTTTTCGCAATATTCGCCGATAGTGTAGAAAATAAATATTGATTTAATACTTGGTATAGAAATGCCGCGTTCGATATGTAAGTACGCGTTTGGAAATAATTGAAATGTTGCTCTACCACATGACTAAGGGAATTATTTCTCTACCACATGACGAGGTTGACTTGACCACCTCGACGGATCACCCAAGGTACGAGGAAATATCCTCCTACCTTCTCTTAAACAACGTTGAACAAATGTAGACTAATTACTAGTATATTAATATTTAAAAAATTTAGGTAAAATACGTCTAAAGATATCTTATGAAGAAGAATTCCATATTTTAAACTAAATTGTATTTGAATTTATAATATTTAAATATAATTAAAATCTAATATTTTAACTCTTAGTAAACCCCAATCTAAATTGAAAACTAACCTTAAACTTACCTAATTAAACCCTAAGCCTACCTTAATAATTTCCCCTAATTGATCTCTAACCTTACCTTAATCATAACCCTGATTAAACTTAAATCCTAATCTTAACTAAACCCTAACCCTAATGATAATGGAACTATAATCATAATTTAACCCTAACTCAAAGATTCCTCCTATAACTCTCAACCTCAAATTTAACTTTAATTAAACCCTATCCCAAACCTTAAACATAATTCAATGCTAATCCTAATTGTATCTCTAATTCTTATTCTAACCCTAGCCCCAAATACAATTCTAACTTTAACCATAATCATAACTCAATACATAATGTTAACCTTATAACTAACCCTAATTAAACCCTAATCATAATTCTAATTGAATGTTGACTCTACTTTAATTCCAATTCTAACCATAACCTTAACCCTAACCACAACCTTTACCCTTATTTAACCCTAACCCTAACGTAATCTTGAACCTTACCTTATTTTAATTCTAACCATAATTTAATCCTAACCCTGTAAATGGAATATTTATTTATTTTATTTAAGCCTTTACTAAAACCTAACCCAAATTGCAAACTAACCATAACCCAACCTTAACCATAGCTCAATAGTTTCCCCTAATTTAATTGTAACTTAACCTTAGCCTTAATCGATCATATAACTCTAATTGAATCCTAACCTTAACCCTAACCTTATGTGAATTATAATTATAATTTAACCCTAACTTTAATATTTCTCCTATAACTCTACTTTAACCCTAACATGAATTAGTAACTTTAACCCTAATTGAATTGTAACCCTAATCTTAACTATAATTTAATCCTAAACCCTATCACTAATTCTATTCTAACCGTAATCGCAATCCTAACCGTAACCATAATCCTAATCCTACTTGAATGTTTCTCATTTGTCTTTACTTTATTCACATTTAACATTATATTCATTTAGAAGGTTTATTATGGATAAGAATTTTATATAGGTTTAATAGAAACATTAAAATAATTAAAATGAGGATTAATTTTGGAATGTACTAATTTTTTTTTATGTTTTACATTATGTTCATTTTCATAACATTGTTATGATAATAATTCTATATAGGTTTAGTGGAAAGAATGAAACAATCAAAATAAGAATGAATTTTAGAATAATACTGATTTCATCACATTTTATTGTGTTTATTCTTCCAATTGATATTTTCCTTTGTTTAACATATCCATATTAATTTTATACATTATGCACATTTTAGTAGGTTTTTTCTTGATAAGAATTCTATATAGGTTTAATCCAAACAATGAAAAAATCAAATTAAGAATTAATCTTGTAATGTACTAATTTCATCTTATGTTTTTTTTGTGTTTATTTCAGTAGGTTTATTGTTGATAGATTTTTGTATAGATTTAATCAAAGCAAGTTTCCAGATATTATGTTTTTTGTGAAGAAGAATTTTATAAAAGTTCAAGTAAAACATAGGAAAAACTAGAATGAGGATTTCAAGAGTTTTTAGAGATTCATAGTTTTTCCAAAGAAAATTTCAGATGAATTTTTAACCCTAATCATAATTGCACCCCACATTAACTTTAAACAAATTGAACACTAATTGAACTATAACCCCCCCTTTAACCATTATTTAATCCTTAACCCTATCTCTAATTTTAATTCTAACCCTAACTCTAATTTTAATTCTAACCCTAACCCTAATTTTAATTTTATCTCCAAGCATAATATAACCCTACCCATAATTCTATTTATTGCACTAACTATAACCCTAATTGATTATGAACTTTAAGTCTAACACCAATTAAATCCTAATCCTAATCTTCATCAAATGTTGTTCATTTCCCTTTCTTCTATGGTTTGTTACTAAATTTATTAATGTTCAATTACCTTCAAAATTGATATTTCTCTTTGTTGAACACATCCATATTACTTTATTCACATTTTACATTGTGTTCATTTAGAAGGTTTATTGCGGATAATAATTCTATATTGGTTTAATGGAAACATTAAAATAATTCAATGAGGATTAATTCTAGAATCTACTATTTTTTTTTTTATGTTTTACATATTATTCATTTTAGTAAGTTTGTTGTTGATAAGAATTCTATATAGGTTTAATCAAAACAATAAAAAAGAAAAATAAGAATTAATTTTAGAATGTACTTTTTTTTTTTTTTTTTGAAAAAAGGGGTAAAAACTTTATTGAAAATCAGACACAAGAATTACAAAGAAAACCAAGGCCCTAGAGAAGAACCACAATCCCAATCCCAAGATCAACCAATCTCATACCCATCCCAATCCTCAGCCAGAATCTTCTGCAGGTCTTGACAAAAAGCCGGGGAAAGATGATCCCACCCTTCAACTTTTCAGTCACTACCATGTTCCGAGGCCCACTTGGCCAAACAATCTGCAGCTCTATTCCACTCATGAGGAATATGGATGAAAGACACCTGCTCCATAGCCGAGCTAATATGAGTAATCTGGAGAACAATCTCTGCCAACTGCCAATGCACCCCACTCACCTTCTGCTCAGACAACAAGTTCACCACAACTTGTGAGTCCGATTCACAGATAACGTTTCTGCAACCCAACTCCTAGGCACACTCCAAGGCATTGAGAATAGCGAAGCCCTCCATAAAAATATTAGAATGCCACCCTTTATGAACTGAAAATAAGAAGACCACCTCCCCGATACAGTTCCTACCCACACCACCAATCCCAGCAGGGCCTGGGTTACCCCTAGAGGAGCCATCGGTATTAACTTTGATAATCTCATCCTGAGGAGGAATCCATCTTCCGATCCTATGAACCTTCTTCAAAGATCGTCTACCTCTCCTAACACAAGACGAGGTAGGGGACAATTCTTGTAGCCCCAACCTTCTCGCAATATCTGCCTCGTCTTTATTTAGAGGAAAATGCACCTCACATTTGGCTTCTATCATCTCCCTGGTCATAACTATGATTCTATTCCACTCTTGCTGAACCATTAGTCTGACCTCACGAAAGATCCTCCTATTCCTCTCGAGCTAGATCTTCCACAAAATGAATATGGGCCCAATGGACCAGATAGTCTGGAAGAAGGAGGAGGAGATAGGAGGTCTGCCCAAGCTGCTCCAAAACTCCACTAGTGAATCCACGTGAACACAAGGATTCTTCCACACCCCCAACCAATAGTGCCATATAAGCATAGAGAAGGGGCATCTGAAAAATAGGTGTGGAGAGTCTTCCTCCCCATTACCGCACAAGGCACAAATGGAAGGCCCCAAAAATCCTCGCTTGTGGATATTGTCCTAGGTTAGGCATTTGTTCAAGGCCAAAGTCCAGGCAAAGCAATTACACTTTGGCGAAGAAAGACTATTCCACACCTGTTTCCACCAAGGCACCTCTCTTCCCTCAAGTCTCTGGTTCAACAGTACCTTTTATCCACTGGCAACAGTAAAGACGCCCTTAGGATTCGAGAGCCAAGCAAGTCTGTCCCTACCCTTGAGAGAACTATAGTGTCTATTTGACAGAATGCCATACAACTCTGCACACTCTTCCTCCATCCCAGCAACCAGCCACTCATTAGGGGTCTTCCACCGCTCCATCTCCAACTGCCCACACCTATACACAGCCTTGAAGTCACTCACCCTAGACCACCCCTCCTCCAAAAACCTTTGGCAAAGAGTCCCAAGGTTGGGAAACTGTTCCAGGATGGGGGGGTAACCATCCCAAGAGTCGTTCCAGAATAGGACCTCTTCGCCCCTTCTGCAAATCCAAAAGAGACCTTCCTTAATAAGGGAGGCCCCTTTCTTAAGAGTACTCCAAATCGTTGAACCTTTACCCTCCAGCGGATATCTTGGAATTTCCTCCATCGGGATCCTGTGCATATATTTGTAGGCCAAAATCTTAGCCCAGCCACAATCCTACTCCACACACCACCTCTGGTATAATTTAGCCACCAGAGCCTCCCAAAATAAGATAGACTGCCTTAAACCAAGCACCCCCCGACTGCTTCTAGCTACGCACCAACTCCCAATTGACGAGACTCCATTTGGAGGAGGAGAGGCTACCCGCCCATAAGAATTGCCCAGCTAGAGAGTCCAATCCCTTCAAGAACCACTTAGGAGCCACTTGAAGCATACATCAAAAATTCGGAAGGGCCTGAACCACTGATTGAATCAAATGAACCCTCCCAGCAAAGCATAACCATCTATTCATCCAGTGATCAACCTTCGTGCAAAATTTATCCAAGATGCCTTGCCAGGATTCTGTAGGAGGGTTGCTAGGATTCCGTAGGAGGGTTACCAGGAGAAATAGGAATACCCAAATAAGTCAAGGGTAAAGAGCCAACTTGGAATATCAGGATAAGAACAATCCTTCTTTGAATAGGACCCAGAGTGTTGAAAAAGAGGATGGAAGATTTATCCTCATTAATCATCTGGCCCGAAGATGCAAGATAAACATCCAAAACCTTTCTCAGATTAGTGGCCTCTCTGATCTGAGCAAGACCCATCAGGGTCGTGTCGTCCACAAACTGCAAGTGAGACTGCGATTGCAAGTCATTACCCCAGCTCCATCCCTGAATAAATCCTTGACCCACATTTTGTTTAATCAATCTCTCCAGGCCCTCAGCTAGAAGAATGAATAGGTATGGCGATAGGGGGTCCCCTTGGTGAAGATCCCTAGATGCACCAAATAGCTTAGTATGGTCACCACTGATTAGCACCGAGAAAGATGTAGACATCACACAACTCATTACCCATTGGATCCATTCGTCACCAAAGCCAAACGCGCTGAGAATCTTCTGAAGGAAGGACCAACGAACTCTATCGTAAGCCTTAGCCATATCCAATTTAATGAACATAGCTTTTTCCTTGGAGTTTGTCATAGAGTGAATAGTCTTCGTAGCTATAACCACCCCGTCCAAGATTTGGTGCCCTTCCACAAACTCACTATGTTCCTCAGAGATAACATCCCCCAGACACTTTTTAAACCTATCCACTATCAGCTTAGATATAATCTTGTAAATCAGATTGCAGAGAGAGATGGGTTGGAATTGGCCTAATCGATCAGCCCCATCACACTTGGGGATGAGAGCAATGAAGGTTGCATTCAACGCCCAAAGCATCTGCTTATTCCTCTAGGACTCCTGAACTACAACCCATAAGTCAAATTTGATAATATCCTAGAACTCTTGAAAAAATTCAACCGGGAAGCCATTCGGACCAGGGGCCTTCCCCTTTCTCATGTGAAAAACAATCCTCTCAAGTTCCTCCAACAAAATGGGAACCATAAGCTGCTCATTCATCTCCCTAGTAACTAGAGAGGGGATGCAGTCAAGAACTTGATTCTCCTCCACCAGTTCCCCCTGAGCCTCCTCCCTGAAGAGGGCCTGGAAATAAAGTAACGACTCCTTAGATATCTCCTGAAGTGATAAAAGTTGGTCACCTCTATCATTAACCAGAACCGGAATGGCATTTCCATGTCTTCTAGCTTTCACCGAGATGAAGAAGAAAGTCGTGTTCTTATCACCCTCTTGCAACCAATCAATGCGACCTCTCTGTTTCCAAAATATTTCCTCCCTAAGCTTCCATTCCTCTAGAGCCTTGACATCCCTATCTTCCTCCCTAAGCAGTGACTCCAACAAACCATGCTCTCTGATGTCATTGGTGATTGCATTTAACTCAATCTGAGCAGCTTTCTTAGCATGGAAAATATTTCCGAAACCCTGACGATTCCACTTTTTAAGCTAAAACTTAACAAATTACAATTTCTTGGCAAAAGTGTAGATAGCAGTGCCGAAGGCCGACCTCCCTTGTCTCCACCAATCTACCACAAGAGTCTATAGATCAGGATCCTGAAGCCACATAAGTTGGAATTTGAAAGAAGGAGAGCGAGTGACCCGAGAAGAAGAAGAAACCAACTTGATGGGCCAATGATCAGAGCCTCTCCAATTAAGGATCTCTGAGCTAGTAGACCACTCCCCACCAATCCAAAAATTGGAAACCAGAAAATGATCCAGCCTTTCCACAATCCAATACTCCCCTATCCTCCTATTGTTCTAGGTGAATAGACCATTACCAGGCTTAATGTCAACAAGATGCAACGAAGCTATATTATCTCAAAAGAGGAGAGAGGAAGGTTCTAACTACATAACATCCCCCTTCTTCTCACTCAACTCAAGGATGGCATTGAAATCACCTGCCATAATCCAAGGATGCAGAGGGGCCAGTCCCCGCATACCTGAAATATGGGCCCATAAATTATGCTTACCCTGAAGATCAGTGGGGGCATAGATGTTAGTAACAAAAATATATTCCCCAGTCTCAAGACTAGAGACAACGCTAGATAATGAAGATCTGGAGGCCACCCACCAGTCAGGATGAATCCTTAGAGGGTTCCAAAGACAGGTCAGCCCTCCCGAGGAGCCCACAACACCAATACACTGACACTGGCTTCTCCCCCAAATCTTTGGCACCAGATCCATCATACTTTCCACAGAAAGTTTTGTCTCCTGCAAAAAAAGGATATCAGGAGCATGGCTCCTTATCAACTCTCGAACAAATTTTTGTCTAGGGCCACTGTTCAAGCCCCTCACATTCCATGAGAAAACAATCATTTAGGGGGATTGGAAAAGTGTGAATCTAGAGTCTTAACTGACCAATAAAATCAATCAATATATCTACCAATAAAATCAATCACATTTTTTTTCACACGTTTCTAACAATGCATTAATTTAGTTAATGTAATCTTAGGATCAATATTATTGTGAAATGGTTGAATGAAAGCATTAGCCAAATGTTGAAATGATGTGATTGAATAAGGAGATAAATAAAAGTACCATTGGAAAGCCTTATCTCTAAATATTATAGTAAATAATTTAGCTAAAAGTCTTTGATTATAAGCAAAATCTCTACACAGTTTTTAATTTTTTCACATGAGTCGTAAGATCACCTTTTCTATTATAAAGATCCAATTGAGGGACTTCTACATGTTTAGGGAGGACATCATGAACAATACCATAAGATAATGGGCTTGCTACATCAAATTTGGGTACTTTAAACTTGGATTGGTTCATGGAATCTATTTGTTGTTGTAAGGATGACTTGGTTTGGGCTAGGCTATTAATAGTTGCTTTGGTGGATGTGTTGAAATTGCACATGTTTGATTGGGATGGATGAGTGAAATTGTTAAATGAGGGGGAGGTTGAGAATAAGGAGGTGGGAAACTATGATAGGTAGTGTTAAATAGAAAATTGGGAGTTTAGCCAATTCTCCACTTGGAAGGGAGGATTCACTAAGCTCAAATTTTACTTGGGAAAACTTTATATTCAAAAGAGGGGTTGAATCTAGTAGATCCAGTCCTAAATGATGGAAGGATTGAATATTAAGTTTGAGATGATTTGGGATTCAGTCATGCACTTGGATTTGAGAATTTTGAGATGATTCAAAGTTGCTCCATGCAATTGGGCTAAAGTTGCAGGGACTGTGTGTTCGGACAGGGGCGCCATCCAATCGGTCCTCTGAACTTTCCGCGTGTCGAAAAGGGTTTTTTCATCTTCGTGAATAAAGCATAATTCCATAAGTAGAATTGCACACTTGTTTCCTGCACACAAAAGGAAAGGGAAATGCATTGGGAATAGGGATTGGCCTTTAGGTCAAACCTCGGTTTTGGAATTAACCAAGTGGTTGAACTAATGTAAATGAAATGACCGAAAGTAGAAATCCTCCTCTTTGAGGGGATGTTGAATTGACAGAAAATGAAATGGTGATACCTCTTTGTGAAGTTTTGCTTGTTCCACAAGGAAACATGATTTCATGAATTAGAATGATGATATCCTCTTCAATGCTTGCAATTTTGACTCTATTGTTGCTCCAAAGCTTGAAGGAAGACAAAAAATGCTCAATTGCTCTTGAATTTTTGAATGCTTGATTTCTTGAATTCTCAGATGCTTGATAGTGATTTTTGTTAAATCATATATGTCAAATGAAAGGGGAAATCCCTCTTATATACTTGCGAGTACGATTAACTGATTAATTTTCCAACTTGAGCCGACATAGGGGGGATTTTCCCACTACAAATTTGAGCTAGGTCAAGGGGAGGGGATGAAGATAGGTCCCCATTAAGGGGGAATAGGGCACTACGCCCTGGTCTTTCCCTATTTTGGGGTAGGATCAAGGTGGCTTTTGAGTGCATTGTTTAGTTGCGAGGTGTTTTTGATGTGCATGAGAATATTCATGTCTCCAGTTAAGTGATCCTAAAATGGTCTTGGGAAATGAAAACTAAAGTAAGTGCCAAAAAGAGTATGAAATGGGACTCTCAATTAAAGAATACAATTTACGAAACTACATAAGTTTAATATTAGGGTTTACCTCTTCAAAAGATAATAAAAATTATAATTTTTAAAAATTAATTTAAAAAAATAGAAATTAATTTTATTAACTTATACATTATTAACTTATTTATATATTTTTTTGAAAATTATTAATTTAAGAAATACATATTTCATGATTTTATTAATGTTTTAAATATATATATTTTTTATTTTATTAATTCTTTAATGTTCAAAATTTATTAATTTAATTAATGAAGTGATTATATATAGATTTAATTTTTTTTATAACTTAAATTACAAAATATTGTAGGAGATTCAACTCTCTCTATCGATACGTATATCCATATGTATGAAAGTCTTTGGCACGTGGTGCAACTGGTTATAAAATTATTCTTAATTGTCTTTTTGCAATATTCGCCAAGAGTGTAGAAAATAAATATTGATTTAATACTTGGTATAGAAATGCTGCATTCGATATGTAAGTACGCATTTGGAAATAATTGAAATGTTGCTCTACCACATGACTAAGAGAATTATTTCTCTACCACATGACGAGGTTGACTTGACCACCTCGACGAATCACCCAAGGTATGAGGAAATATCCTCCTACCTTCTCTTAAACAACGGTTAATAATTGTAGACTAATTAATAGTATATTAATATTTAAAAAATTTATGTAAAATACGTCTAAAGATATCTTATGAAGAAGAATTCCATATTTTAAACTAAATTTTATTTGAATTTATAATCTTAAATATAATCAAAATCTATTCGTCCAGTGATCAACCTTCATGCAAAATTTATCCAAGATGCCCTGCCAGGATTTCGTAGGAGGGTTGCCAGGATTCCGTAGGAGGGTTACCAGGAGAAATAGGAATACCCAAAAAAGTCAAGGGTAAAGAGCCAACTTGGAGTATCAGGATAAGAGCAATCCTTCTTTGAATAGGACCTAGAGTGTTGAAAAAGAGGATGGAAGATTTATCCTCATTAATCATCTGGCCCGAAGATGCAAGATAAACATCCAAAACCTTTCTCAGATTAGTGGCCTCTCTGATCCGAGCAAGACCCATTAGGGTCGTGTCGTCCACAAACTGCAAGTGAGACCGCAGTTGCAAGTAATTACCCCAGCTCCATCCCTGAATAAATCCTTGAGCCACATTCTGTTTAATCAATCTCCCCAGGCCCTCATCTAGAAGAATGAATAGGTATGGTGATAGGGGGTCCCCTTGGCAAATATCCCTAGATGCACCAAACAGCTTAGTATGGTCACCACTGATTAGCACCGAGAAAGATGTAGACGTCACACAACTCATTATCCATTGGATCCATTCATCACCAAAGCCAAACGCCCTGAGAATCTTCTGAAGGAAGGACCAACGAACTCTATCGTAAGCCTTAGCCATATCCAATTTAATGAACATAGCTTTTTCCTTGGAGTTTGTCATAGAGTGAATAGTCTTCGTAGCTATAACCACCCCGTCCAAGATTTGGCACCCTTCCACAAACTCATTCTGTTCCTCAGAGATAACATCCCCCAAACACTTTTTCAACCTATCCACTATCAGCATAGAGATAATCTTGTAAATCAGATTGCAGAGAGAGATGGGTCGGAATTGGCCTAACCGATCAACCCCATCACACTTGGGGATGAGAGCGATGAAGGTTGCATTCAACGCCCAAAGCATCTTCTTATTCCTCTAGGACTCCTAAACTACATCCCATAAGTCCAATTTGATAATATCCCAAAACTCTTGAAAGAATTCATCTGGGAAGCCATTCGGACTAGGGGCCTTCCCCTTTCTCATGTGAAAAACAATCCTCTCAATTTCCTCCAACAAAATGGGACCAATAACCTTCTCATTCATCTCCCTAGTAACTAGAGAGGGGATGTAGTCAAGAACTTGATTCTCCTCCACCGGTTCCCCCTGAGCCTCCTCCCTGAAGAGGGCTTGGAAATAAAGTAACAACTCCATAGAGATCTCCTGAAGTGATAAAAGTTGCTCACCTCTATCATTAACCAGAACTGAAATGGCATTTCCATGTCTTCTAGCTTTTACTGAGATGAAGAAGAAAGTCGTGTTCTTATCACCCTCTTGCAACCAATCAATGCGAGCTCTCTATTTCCAAAATATTTCCTCCCTAAGCTCCCATTCCTCTAGAGCCTTGACATCCTTGTCTTCCTCCCTAAGCAGTGATTCCGACAAACCATGCTCTTTGATGTCACTGGTGATTGCATTTAACTCAATCTAAGTAGATTTCTTAGCATGGAAAATATTTCCGAAACCTTGACGATTCCACTTTTTAAGCTGAAACTTAGTAAATTGCAATTTCTTGGAAAAAGTGTAGATAGCAGTGCCGAAGGCCGACCTCCCTTGTCTCCACCAGTCTGCCACAAGAGTCTGTAGATCAGGATCCTGAAGCCACATAAGTTGGAATTTGAAAGAAGGAGAGCGAGCGACCCGAGACGGAGAAGAAACCAACTTGATGGGCCAATGATTAGAGCCTCTCCAATCAAGGATCTCTGAGCTAGTAGACCACTCACCACCAATCCAAAGACTGGAAACCAGAAAATGATCTAGCCTTTCCACAATCCAATACTCCCCTATCCTCCTATTGTTCGAGGTGAACAGACCATTACCAGGCTTAATGTCAACAAGATGCAACGAAGCTATATTATCTTGAAAAAGGAGAGAGGAAGGTTCTAACCGCATAACATCCCCCTTCTTCTCACTCAACTCAAGGATGGCATTGAAATCACCTGCCATAATCCAAGGATGGAGAGGGGCCAGTCCCCGCATACCTGAAATATGGGCCCATAAATTATGCTTACCCCGAAGATCAGTGGGGGCATAGATTTTAGTAACCAAAATATATTCCCTAGTCTCAAGACTAGAGACAACCCTAGATAACGAAGATCTGGAGGCCACCCACTAGTCAAGACAAATCCTTAGAGTGTTCCAAAGACAGGCCACCCCTCCTGAGGAGCCCACAACACCAATACACTAGCATTGGCTTCTCCCCCAAATCTTTGGCACCAGATCCATCATACTTTCCACAGAAAGTTTTGTCTCCTGCAAAAAAAGGATATCAGGAGCATGGCTCCGTATCAAGTCCCGAACAACTTTTTGTCTAGGGCCACTATTTAAGCCCCTCACATTCCATGATAAAACAATCATTTAGGGGGATTGGAAAAGTGCGAATCTAGAGTCTTAACTGACCTTGACTCAACCAAATTCTCCCCCATCAATTTGATCTTCTCTAAGTCCTTTTTTCTTGCAGCCTTAGAACTCTTCTCTGATGATCCTTTCTTAATGTCCTTCTAGTGGAGACCCAAGTGTGCACCCATCTTGTTACTTTCTGCCCTAGCAGGTTCCAGTTTTTGAGCAGAAGGAGAGACCTCCCCCCCAACCAACTCCACTACAAACATCCAAAACCCTATCAGACTATCCCTTAGGATCATGGTAGTAACATAGGACTATGTTACTAACATAGGACTATGGCACTAACATAGGACTATGGTGCTAACTTTGGACTAATGAATGGAAAAAGGACTAATGCATGGTGTAAAGTGTCCCAAACTCACACAAGTGTTCTCAATATGCACTAGTGTCCTGATTCTATGTTGACATCCACCTGGGATAGGTAACACATTTTATTGTCCTCTAAGACACACATTTATCTAGGACAATGAGCTTCCCAATTGGATAGTTTGGTCCCTCAGGCACCCCAAAACCATTGGTGATGACACAATACAATGACAACACTCAAAACAAGAGAACTAAACAAAAATATTTTGTACCCCCTTATTGTTTAGATGCTAAAGTGCTTTCAGCATGGTAGAGGTCAAAAATAGTTTTTTGGAGGTTTTTATTGGCCCAAAATATTTATTGAGGTTTCTAGTGGTATAATTTATCAGCGTTTTGAGGAAATGATGGAAACCCTAAGTGACAAGTATATATTGTATTCTTAAGTTCATTTTGAGCACTAGCAAAATTGAGGATCTATTGATGTGAAAAGGTGATTGACTCAAGCAAAACCATTCTTGCAAATTGATCAAAGTTATCTCTAAGATTTTGATTTTCAATGGAAAAGTTTAAGATTATTAGTATTTTAAATGGATCTGGACCTATTTTTTGGAAACCTCCATTTATACCATCGGTGGAAGACCCTATTGGTGTTTTTTCTCTTGTTCTTGTCAAAGTTATTCATAAAAAATAACCACGCATCAAATAATAACCCTTTGATTTGTAATTATATTTTTCATTCTAGGGGCTAATCTTAATTATTAAAATAAACAATATTTAAATGAATTTTATTTTCTTAATGTCTTATCAAAATCAATTTGTATTTTCAATTATAATTTTGTTTGATAATGGTAGAAATAAAATGTTTATATGAATATGAGGGTATAAATAAAAAGAGGTATAAAGATGTCATTAAAAAATAGGTAACTAAGGTATATGACCTAAAAGGATACTATATCGTAATAGGAATTGTATAGGAGAGTTAGTATAATGAATATGTAGGGGCATAATTTAAGTTGTAGGTATTACTTAGGATTCTATGATTGAAAATGATGTAGAATAAATTTGGGAATTCTAACTATTAGCTTCCTAGTGAGCCAATCTTCCGTATATACCCAAAACGTTTTCTAGTAATGAAGCCAATTATAATTAAGCTAATCTTATTCTAGATAAAGAATTTTATGTCTTGCTTTGACTTAAGGATAAAACATATTTAGATATTTTTTAATAGTTAACAACTCTATTACTATGATCTTTAATGATGATAGAAGAAAGTTGAGAATCTTTACATTTGTCTCATAGACTAAAAATATAAGTTTGCAACTTAGTGACTACATTTCCTATAAGATATTAGTCTTGAAGGTTTTAAAATTAGAAGTATTCATATTAAAAAAATTAAGACAATCCTTCCAAATCATTTGTGGTATACTTATTTCAAGGCACTTTATACAAGTGTATAAAAGAAATGTTAAAAACTTAAATACATAAAAAATTGAAAAACTTATATACATAAAAACTTGAAAAACTTATAAAGTTGGCATGAATACGGCCACTCTCCGTCATGCGTGACAACAAAGTCAATTAGTTTTTTAATCGTTTTAGTTATTGAATGATCTGTGCACACTGTATGCATTTAATGTTTTCTGTTACTATAGCTTGTACAGGAAGGACCTCTGCATCCACTGACGAATACTTCCAGAAATTCAATGTTCAACAGGAAGGACCTATGCATTCACTGACGAATGCATTCAGAAATTCAATGTTCAAAAAAGTATTGGATAAAACTATCCAGCAAAGCAAAACATCTGTACCTCCATTTTCGTTGAAAGCACAAGGCTGCAGTTACGCTGGCAAATCCTACCCCAAAACATAACCCCACTGCCAGTGCCCACCATCGATCCAATTCATCTGCATCTGTGTCTGTGTCTGTGCCTCTATCTCCTGTGATATTCGATTGTGCTTGGTTACCTCTTCCACCAGAAACAGATCCCACTGTTTCGTTTTCCAAGGGAGGCCCGTGAAGATTCGGATTCCTCGAATAAGAAGCAGCCTCAAATGTTGCAAATTGCTTGCCCTGCGGTATTAATCCAGAAAGGTTGTTGTATGAAAGATTCAAAACAGAAAGGAATGTGAGACTAACAAGTTCTCCTGGAATGATTCCAGATAGCATGTTTCGTGAAAGATCCAGAGATTGCAGTTAACCCATTCCTCCCAAGGATTCAGGAATGCTGCCTCTCAGACTGTTGTTTGAAATGTTCAGAGCAATTCAACCCTTAAGGTCTCCTATTTCCTCAGGAAGATATCCTGATAGCTTGTTGTTGGAAAGATCAATGAGTTTGAAGGCACGGATACTCTTAGGGTATAGAGTTGCTCGTCCCTTAATCCAAACTGTTACTTGATATATGGACCTTAATCGAAGTATGGGACAACACCATATGTATATTGCTCAGGGTCGGTCATCTCTATTTCGCCACTTTGTGATTGATCCACCATATCAGTCAACTTTCTGAAACTCCGAGGAATAGGTCCTGATAAATTATTATGAGATAAATCCAGAATCTGAAGATTCCCTAGAGTAAGCAACTCTGGCAAAAAACTGCGTTGAAACTCATTAAAAGCCAAGCTGAGAATTCGCAACTCTGACAGTTCTCCAATCCAAACCGGGATGCTCCCTTGGATTCTGTTATTTCCTATGTCAAATAATTGAAGATTTGCACAATGGTTGGATTTTTTAACATGGAAATAATAGGGGGCAGAGAACCTTCCAGACGATTATGTGAAAGATTGAGCACTTTAAGATCGGGAAGATCCCACAACCAAGTAGGAATATTTCCCACAATGTTGTTTTCTTACAGTTCCACATTTTGTAATGAGTATTGAGTAAGCCTCTGGAGCTTTGCTAACTGAGGAGATATGGCAGTACCAGTGAACTTATTTCCACTCAAATCCAAGTGTTGTAAATACTGCAAGTTAAACAGGGACGGATGAATCACCCCAGTCAAAAAAACGTCTAGATAATTACGGTTTTTGAGGTCGAGGGAAACAAAATGGCCAGAATGATGGTCACACAGAACACCCTCCCATTGGCAATAGTTCAATTGCTTCCACGAGCTTAATCGGCCAGAGAAATCATCGAGGCCGGCTTTATAGTCGAGAAAGTAACTTCTTTCATCATTTCGGCAAGCGTTAACAACTAAGAAATGAAAGTGGAAAATTATCATCATCTTTATACAGAATGAAACGGTAGCCATGGTTGTATACAACAACTCTGAAGGACGAATGAGAAGGTTGTAGATCATTAAGAAAGCCCTCTTCCCTGTAACACTGTTTTGATTAAAGGCACTTGTATATTCGAGTCGGCACTTTTTGTATTTGACTTGCTCTTTGATCTGCCACCGTTCTTCGACTCGCATACGTGTCTTGAGACCTACCACATACTTAATTTTCCTTTCACATTCATTGAGCTAGGTCGGTCAATAATTCCATTTCCTTATTATAATTAGCAAAGCCACATCCCTTTGTGCACTAGGGGTTTATCTTTATTGTGAGGAAGGGGATATGGCAGAACCAGTGACCGTGCTAAGGTAACGAGAATAATTTTCTTCCATCATCCATAATAAATTTATCTGCAGAAGAATTACAAAAGACTTCACTGAATTGGAAAAAAAAGTCAAAGATAAACTTTGAAGAAGACAGACAAATTGATAATATCACTTCAAACAAAGTAATCCACCTTTTCTCGGTGGGTGATACCTTTTCTTGGTGGTTGTCATCAATATGAGTAAAATCGAAGCTTTACAAGTTGGGGCAAATAATGTAATTCCAGTGCATTTGTATAATCAATCTGTATAGTTTAAGTTGGGCTGGCTTAAACATCACGCACTAAGCCATTTTGACTGCTTGTGTGGCAGATGTGTGGGCAAATTCCAATCGTCGGTGTCCGTGCCCTTTCCCGTTTGCAGTCCTCTCCGTTAGTTTCAAATTTGAACCGTTCACTGGTTCCCGCCGGGAAGTATGGTGTAAACATAAAACAAGACGTCGGAAGGCATCTGAAGCAGAACAGTTACACAAATGGTTGCTGCGAGAAATGTGGTGACTGGAATGCTACGATTGCCGAAAATGCACAAAAAACATTTGTTGAAAACTTTGAATCAAATGCATAGGTGTAAGGCTAGATTTCGCAGCCGTTTCCAGCATCCTCTCAGTCTATATGCCAAAATGGGAGCTTTGGAACAGGGTATGGACATCTTTCGTTGATAGAGAGTATTTGTTAGATGCTATAGCTGCAACTAGCCTGGTAGACGTATATGCAAAAAGGTGTAAACATGGACAAGGCACGCTAACTGTTTGACAAATGCAATAATCGCAGAATGTGCAAAATCCGGAAGAATAGACAAGGCACTTGAACTGTTTGACAAAATGCCTCAATGAAATGTGTTCCCACGGAATGCCCTTATTGCAGGATACTAACAAAATGAATTTGCTGCAAAGGCTTTAGAAACTTGCAACCAAATGCAATTGGTAGGTATAGGCATCCATAGAAGCATGAGAACAGGAAACAGGAATTTTCTTATACCTGCAACTGTTCTGGTAGACGTTTATGCAAAATGTAGCTACTTGATACGATAGGTATGTAGCTACAATTTACCATTCAAACTAGTGAATAATATCTGAGTTTGATGGAGTTGAGGAAAGATTTAGATAAGGTGTATGTTTAGGTTGAAATTAGTAAGTAATTATTGTGTGTATTATGTGTGTGATTTGTGATGTTATTAAATTGTCATGATCTATGTCTAAATTATAATTATAAATTCAAAGATGGTGTTTATTCATATAAATACTACCACTATTTCTTGTATTATTCTTCCTTATCATTCTATGACAAGTCTACATTAAGAGTGTGATTTTCGCTTCTGCTATCATTTCATTCCCCCTTATCTTTCACTCTCTTTAGACATCCTCCATTCTACCCATGCTTCTCATACCACCACTATAAGTACTTATTAACCTTTAATACACTAGAGAAATAGTTTGATCAACTTAAGAAGAAAGTGGATAATGTGTCTGTGAGTCTTACTTTATTAGATATAATCCTATATGTTGCACATATTTTGCATTTGAGGTTGTTACACAACCATTGCCCAACGTCTATTGTTATTGACTATGGAATTCGTTTCCCAATAACTATGTGGTAGAATTTGGGTGTGCATGTAAAAAATCTTAAACTCTAACTATTTGAATCTAATGGTTGGAATTGTGGGGCCTCCTTTACTTTCTTCAACCCTTCAAAATGTCAAAAGAATTATGCATTTCAAAAAGAAAATGACAAGAAATAATATATGGCTACTTCCAATAAAATGTTTATGACATCTAATTTTGTATCATTCAAACAGCAAGGTCTAGGATTTACAAAGCTTAGTAAATCATTGAATAATGTTCTTCAAACCTTCCTAATAATTTGGTCATCCTTAATTCCATCAATCTATTGGGTTCCTCTAGAAGATTATCTTTAAATGTTATAATTAATAATCCTTTTACGATTTCCATAAAGTTAATGGACAACATGCATATACTTGTATGGTATTAGACAATAAAATTGTAGATCTCATTAATAATAATGTGATTAATGTTGATGGTGTGAATGATAGGGAAAAAAATTTAGTTGCTCCACTTAAAAAATTTGAAAAATTTGTTAGTATTTTTCCATTTAATACAAAATATAATAATATTGAACACTAATAAGTATTCAAGCATCCTTCTTATTCTATGATGTATACACATATGAATAAAGATCCCATGGATAAAATCATTCATGTTCCTCTTCCTACAATTCTACAAAAATAGTTATGGCTATTACTCATAAAATTTCACCTCCTTGCGTACCTCCAATTTTATCATTCTAGAGGTAATCCCAATCCACAATTATTATGGCCCACTTTATGGTCAACAATGTGAAGGTATTCACATTAATCTAGGGAATTAATATAGCATATGCATAGAAGAATTTGATATAATTAAAAAATTATTGTTCTAAATATAACCAATGGCATTCTTGTGGACACTCAAGGAGTATTGTCTCTCCTTTTTACATGGGGCTTAAGGAAGTGGATGAGTTTTTCCATGTCATTCCTTCACTAGCTAGATTTTATATTTTAATTGGGAGACCTTAGTTACAATAATTAAATTTGATACCCTCTATGATACATTAATGTGTAAAATATGTTTGTTGAAAGAAAATTATGAAAGTGATGAGATATACTAATGCAACTTTTTTACTTCAAACTCAAAAATTATGCTTTCACTCTCACTACATTTTTTATGACTACAAAGATAAGGAGCATCAAATAGAAGATCCTTATGAAACTAAATATATAATTCATTATTTTTAACAAGTGTATGTGCCGTAAAAGAATTAAGAAAAACTCAAAAGGAAAAAAAAGAAGAAAATGAAGCCCTCTTTATTGCCTCATAATACTCCTTTTAACACAAGGACAATTTATAACTCTTGTCCTCCACCAATAAAGAAAAAATAACATAATGTAATTCCTTCATATGTACTAAAGAAGGAATGGTTTTCTCCTTATGCTCCAAAGAAGAATAAGAAAGAAACTTTCAACAATCTTATTACCACCTAGTTTAAAGTTGTTGGTTCCATATGGATTCCAAAGAAAAATTAGAATGTTAAAAAAGAAAAAGTGAATTTGACTACACAAGTACAATAACAATACTACAAATGTTCTTTCTCCTATTCTACATATATGAAACACATTCAATGACATCATATAATGCTGAAATTCAAAACATTAAAGGTGGTTGCAAACCACGTGAATAAGATGAGAACAATCTCTTAGATGATAATTCATCAAATATTTGTTGATATTTGGAGCTTTTGTAATCTACATACATGTCTATATGCTTTTTAGTATGTTGATGGGGTCCTCCAACTTGGAGGCATATCTTTTGGCATATTCCACTACCCTACTATATATATATATATATATATATATATATATATATATATATATATATATATATATATATATATATATATATATATATATATATATATATATATATTTAAAAAAACTTCAATACTTTTCTATATAATTGCAATTATAATGATTATATTTACCATTTTTAACACATATTACTAGCATAATCTTTCTCAAAATGATAACATTATTTATAAGACATTCCAAATGATTCAGATTATCGTGATTGCATTTTAGAGTCTTGAGTCACTTTTTAGCTGGAAATTATGTTGGACACTCTCAAGGACAATTGTTATGACTATAAGAATGAGGAACATCAAATAGTCATTTCTTATAAACACAAAGGCAAAGTTTCTTATTTAAACCAAAGGAATCTTTGACAAAGAATCAATAAAAAGTTAGTAAAAAGGTAAACTGAAGAGAAAACAAAGCACTCTTCATTTCCTTCTAATTCTCCTAAACACAAACACAAACACAAACTTATAATCATTGTTCTCCACCAATAAAACAATGACAAGATAATTTCATTCCTATATATATTTATATATATAAGGAAAATTTCATCTTAATTCTCCAAAGAAGAATTTAATAATACAAATTTCATGTAATGCCCCGCCAGGAACCCTAAAGGATAGCAACACAACAAGGCAACTAAAAGGCACAATAATTTTTTTTTTTAAAGATTAAAGGAAATAATCATAACTTTGCTCAATAATTAACATAAGCGGAAGACTAACATTACATCCTAAAGGGTTACCAACGAAGATTACCTCAAATTAAAACCACATCACAATATTAATCCAATCATCCATTTAAATTAAGGAAAGCCAATAACGATTAAATAATTCATATTCATAAATTGATCTCCAAAAGATAGGCTTAAAGAATTACAACATACATACTTCCAAAGATTCATTTATACATAATAGGAAAGATAATTGAAACAATATACATCCCATGACTTAAATTACAATATTCCATAAATTACATGGCTTCCATAGAACAATAAAATACAAAGGTTACAAGTTGTTGATACAATGACCACACGGGGGGCCTCAAGGTACAAAATCAAGAACATAAGTGCTACATGAAGCAAGAACCAAGATGCATCGGCGAAGCCAATCCTCGCGTGAAGGTAGGAACAAGATATCCGATGGGAAGTGGCACTACCACCCGACCATGTGGTCCCAAAATGGAACCACCCCACCGTGCTAGGAGATAGCAGACGACCCTCAAGCAAGTAAGAAAAGTACAACAGTACACATGACTCCGCAGTACACAAGTGACTCGACTCACAAAACACTAGCGACCCTAGAGAGAGAGTGTCATCACATGGCTTAACATGGTTACCCTAGGTAGGTCTCCATAGGTCCCGGCCCCCATCATGGGTTATCCTAGTAACCTCTCCCGAACCCCCGGCTCCATCTAAGCATCATGCGGACACTACCATCCTTTCGTGAGGACAAGGTGGTAGGTTTGCCATTCCAGGCCTTCCCAAACACCTTGAGCCTATACAAGCACTCAACCGTGTATGGGGTACATTATCTTAATTAAATTAATAACTACCCACCCCCTAATCAAGTTATTAGGTTATCACTTAAATAGTTGACTTTCAAGGGGTTATCCTACCATCCACTTTGGGGTGCGGCCCCCGCCCGAAAGCCACTCTCTCTACTAGGTCACTAACTGGATAAGACTATCTATGAGAACTCTATGGTGGACTAACAACCATAAATTATCAAGACATAACACAGGTGGAGGACTCATAGCCACAAACCCAGGGTTGACCATTAAGGACATAACACATAATAGCCCACTTCCTCAAGGTTTGACATCGACACCTGACCAAGGGTAAACATCGACAACATAATGACCATTTTAAACATAATGCGACGACATTAAAACAACTAGACTGCAATTATTAAAAACACTAGATCCTACACAAGCAATCTTTCTTTAAGCAGTCAACATTTAAATCAATTTAGACAAATGTATATATCGGCTAATATAAAATAATTCCAAATAACAACTATTTGTCGAATACAATCATCATACGATTATTTTTCAATACTTGGATAACAACACTGATATCAAATTTAACCTAAACTTTCCTTAATTCCAACATTAATACTAACCTCTAAATCATTTTATTTATTTTCACAATACCAGGCAAATAATCCTCATCACTAAAATTGAAAAATTATTAATTAATCTCAACATCATTACAAACTACAATTAACATATTATTATTATTTAATATTAAATAATAACATATTGTTATTATTGTTTGAATAACAATATATTATCACTTAATATTAACACAAAATAACACTAATGAATTTTATTTAAACCACTAACAATTTATAATATTATTTTCTTTTTTTAAAACTAACAAAAAAAATATTTAAAAAAAACAATTTTAAAACCCCAACGTGGGGCCCCCAAGCACCCACGCAGCAAGCTGCTGTTCCCAGACTGGGGCATTCCTCAGTCTTGAGGAAAGCAGCGAGGCTGCAGGGAGAGGGGAGTAGCATGGCTGGGTTGAGCCCAGCTCCCCGCCACCGCCCCCAATCCCAAACACCACTAACATTTAATTTTTGCTTTCAATTTTTTTTTGGTTTTAATAACAATTTAAATTTCATTTTTAAAAAAAAACGTCTGAGACAAAATGAAAGAAACTAATAACAGAGACAGAGGTGAAACCCTCTGTTAAAACAAAATTAACAATTAATTTCCCAGCCACCATAATTTTGACAAACATACAACCAAAAAAAAAAACAAATTGAAAGAATCACTGGTAATGCCAATTTTACCAGCAATTACAAATCTTCTGAGACAAAACAGGGGCAATAAAATTTCATTCAAATCAGCCCAGTTTGCTCTAAAAATTTAATTAAATGGGAATAAACTTAATCCCCAAACTCCAATTGAATTTATTTGCTCCCAACAAGCATGAACAAGAAAATTTAACTCATGACCATCATTTTTAAACTGGAAATTACTAGGGAGAGGTATTTTATGAATGCTTGGCAAAATTTTGCCAGCATAACACTACTAAAACCCAACAAAATTTCCAATTACAAACAGCATAATAAACCAAGAAATTTCATGCATAAGCAAAGATGAAACAACAAAAATTAAGTTATGAAACAACATGGAGAGAGCTTAAGTTTGGAATTTTGATAAAAAATTGATAAAACCCTTCTTCCACAAACCCATGACAAACAAACACCCAACACCCAAAGTTCACAATTCAAGCTTTTAAACAAATAACAGAAAATGGGAAGAAAGCAAGGATTTTTTTGTTGAAATAAGCAAGGATTCAACCAACCTCTATGATTTCCAAGCAAGAATGGTATGCTTCAGCAGGAATCCTAGCTAGTTCAAACCCAAATCCACCCTTCAAGCAATTTTTCCAGAATTTCTTTCTCCTCCTCCAAAATAAGCATAACCCCCAAAATCTCCTCTAAAATAATTTAGTAAGACAATCTTTTAACCTAATTTTCTAGGTTGCAATATTTCTATTTAAAAAACATTAAAATCCCACATTTGACTGTCTTTTCTTTTCTTTTTCTTTTTCATATTCCTCAAAACAAATAAATGAAAAATTCCCTCCTTTTGGAAATTACATTTTTCATAAATAGCAATTAAATCAACTTTTTTACTAAATAGGAAAACAATGAGTTAGCTTTATTTGCATATATTAAAAACAATTAACTAATCTATTCTACTTCTTCCGTTGGATCTAAACACAATTACTTTTCCAAATAAGCAACTAAAAGTTAAAATCTAATACACTAATCAATTAAGCTTGATTCAAGACATAAGGCATAATAAGGAATAAATCACTCAAGCCAAAAAATAATGACAACTTAAACTTTAAATAATTAACCGAACCCCTATGGCACGCAAATCGAGAAAAGCAACAAGACTCAAAATTCGAATAAAAGGGATGAACGACCGACTGACGACACTCACAATAATAGACTGAGGTAAGGACTAGGGTCAAAAGCTATCTCCTCCACTCCCATCGGACATATAAGGCATGCTCAGACCTGTGAAGCCAGGTGGAGACGATACCCCGTACCTACCCGATACTTGTACCTGCAATATCCTGCATCACCGAAGCACACATACATGCATATAAATATAGAATACACAGCACGCACACCGATGAAGGATAATCACGATGTTCCCTGTCTCATCGAAACGAGTGAAGGAAAATCGTCCCCTTGCATCCAATACAATAGCAAACACGCAACATAAATATGACACATCGCCTAGATAAAGTAAGATGTCAATACGAGCAATAATCCATGAAATACCAGAAATCACCAATACTGAAATACTGAAAATAACTCATGCATCCAATATCCAGATAAACATGAAATAATATCAAATACGTCTGCAAAAATGACGAGCAATAAAGTGCCAACTGAATAGTAAACTGAAACACAAAATCAGTCTAATAAGTCCGATCAAAATGGGGTACTACATTCTCCCCCACAAAACTAGGCTTACTCCTGGAAGCCTAAAACAGATAAGGATAGAGCTCTCTCATCTTCGCTGCATCCTCCCATGTCGCCGAGGTCTCATCATTTGGGTCCCATAGGACCCTTACCTGGTCGATGGTGCGTCCCCTGAGGGTCAAATCCCGACGCTGAAGAATGCGCACGGGCTCCATAGAAAGCTGCCCGTCCTCGACCTGCAAAGCGTTCCAATCAAGAACATGAGTCACATCTGGGTGATAAGGTCGAAGAATTGAAACATGAAAGACATCGTGGATGCGGGATAGACTCGGTGGCAAGGCAAGACGGTAGGCAACAGGTCCTATCCTCTCAAGAATCTCAAACGGACCAACAAAACGAGGCGCCAACTTAGAACCCTTTCCATAACGGATTGGACTCTTACGCGGACGCACTCTCAAGAATACACGGTCGCCAACAGAAAACTGACGATCTACCCTGTGAGCATCTGCATACTTCTTCTGCCTATCCTGTGCAGCTACCAAATGCTCACAAATCCGCTCTACCTGCTGCTCCATCTCTCGAAGGATATCCGGGCCTATAAGCACCCTGTCCTCTAACTGATCCCAACTCAACGGAGTACGGAAAGGACGGCCATACAATGCCTGAAAGGGAGACATACCTATGGAGCTATGATAACCGTTGTTATAAGCAAACTCCACAAGATAAATATAATCCTCCCAACGCGACTGCTGGTCCATAACATACATGCGAAGCATGTCCTCTAAAACCCGATTCACACGCTCAGTCTGACCATCCGTCTCTGGGTGATAAGCTGAACTGAAGTTCAACTGAGTTCCCAAAGCATGCTGAAGTGAGGTCCACAGTGCTGAGGTAAAGACTGGATCTCTATCAGAGATTATCCGCCTCGGAATCCCATGCAATCTCACCACATCTTCCAAGAAGACACGAGCCACCACTGCTGCTGTATAGGAAGCTCGGATAGGAACAAAATGAGCAACCTTCGTCAACCTGTCAACAATGACCATGATGGCATCATGATGACGTGAAGAAACAGGCAACCCAACAATGAAATCCATGGAAATGATGTCCCATTTCCAATCCGGTACTAAATTAGGCTGTAAAAGCCCTGCTGGGTGCTGATGCTCCGCCTTCACTCGCTGACATTCCAAACACTTCGACACAAAATCGGCAATGTCACGTTTCATACCAGCCCAATGATAAATCTGCCTAAGATCTGCATGCATCTTCTTGACACCTGGATGTGCCGAATAAGGTGCACGATGGGCCTCAGTCATGATCAAAGTGCGACGACCCTCCAAAGGAGGTACATAGATCCGACCAAGATGACGTAGAATGCCATCCGCCTCAAGACTATACCCAGCGAATCTACCCTCTAAGGGCCTTTCGGACTCCAACACGGCTCTAACCTCCTGATACCAAGAGTCCTGAGGAAGAACTCCAAGAATTCTCTGTCTCAAGTCCACTCCAAGGGACAATGCTGAAACTTCATGCCGCCTACGACTCAAGACATCAGCCACTACATTCTCCTTCCCTTGAATATATCGAACCTCAAAATCATACTCGCAGAGGAATTCCATCCACCTTCGCTGTCGAGCATTCAAGTTCGGCTGCATGAAGATATATTGCAAACTGCGGTGATCACTATGCAGCTCAAACCGACGCCCTAACAGAAAGTGACGCCACCTAACGAATGCATGCACTATAGCTGCCAACTCCAAATCATGAACTGGATAGTTCAACTCGTGGTCCTTGAGTTTGCGAGACTCATAGGCAACCACACGTCCATCCTGCATAAGCACCGCACCTATACCTTCTAAAGAGGCATCTGTGCATACCATAAACTCTCTGGATGGATCAGGGACTGCCAAAATCGGAGCACTGACAAGGAGTTCCTTCAAGGCACGAAACGCTGACTCACACTGCTCTGACCAAACAAACTTCTTCCCTTTCCTCTGAAGAGAAGTAATCGGGTGACCTATACGGGAAAAATCCTTAACAAAGCGTCGGTAATATCCGGCCAAACCCATAAAGCTCCGAACCTCTGAAACATTGGTCGGCACTGGCCAATCCACTATGGCTTGGATCTTTGAAGGATCCACAGATACACCCTCTCCTGAAACCACATGACCAAGATATTTCACCTCAGTCTGGAAGAAATCACACTTCGCCAAATTGGCATAAAGCTGATTCTCCCTCAAACACTGCAAAACTAGACGCAGGTGACCCTCATGCTCTTCCATAGATCTGGAATAAATCAATATATCATCCAAGAACACAAGGACAAAATGATCCAGGTATGCATGGAAAACCCCATTCATGAGGCACATGAAAACTGAAGGCGCGTTTGTCAACCCAAATGGTACTACTGTGAACTCATAGTGACCATAACGAGTGCGAAACGCTGTCTTATGAATTTCTGCATCATGAATGCGCAACTGATGGTACCTAGATTTCAGATCAATCTTAGAGAACACCATGGCTCCCTTCACCTGATCGAAAAGATCATCAATATGAGGCAATGGATATCGATTCCGGATGGTTACCTTATTCAGCTGTCGGTAATCAATGCATAACCGAAGAGAACCATCTTTCTTCTTTATGAAGATAACAGGCACACCCCAAGGAGAGACACTAGGACGAATGAATCCCTTGGTCAACAATTCCTCCACCTGCAACTTCAACTCACTCAACTCCTGAGTAGTCATCCGATATGGAGCTCTCGAAATAGGTTCTGCACCAGGAACCGAGTCAATGCGGAAATCTATGTCTTGCTTCGGAGGCATACCAGGAATCTCCAAAGGAAACACATCAGCAAACTCTCGAAGAATAGGGTGACCATCAAGAGCGATTTCTCGACTCTCTCCCTCATCCATATCCTCAAGAGTTACTGCAAAAAGCTGACATCCTCTACGCATACACCGCTTAAGTTGCATAGCGGAAATCATACATAAGGATATCGATCTCTGAACTCCAACGATCCCCACTTTCCTGCCATGGTCATCTAAACACTCTACTATCTTCTGACGACAGTCCACATGAGCACTGTGAGATGATAACCAATCCATCCCCAACACTACTCCATAGGATCCCAAAGGAATGACACGAAGGTCAACAAAAGTCACAAAGGGACCTAGATCCAACTCACAACTAGGAACAAAGGCATCTACGACCACGCGCACCCTGGTAGCCAACTCTACCTGCCACCTATCTGCCTGCTTAGCACACGTGAGTCCACATCGCTAAACAATGGACGAAGAAATAAAAGAATCCGATGCACTGGAGTCAAAAAGAACTGAGATAGGGATACCACACAACACACCTGCGGCCTCAATAATTGTCCCTTGATGCTCAGCCTGGTGGTTATCAACCGCTGCAAACACTCTGTGGGACCTACCGGCATCCCCTACTGTAGGCTCTGATGCAGCTGGTCCCTGATTCCCTGTCTGGTGGATACGCTGAGGACATTGCACGGCTATATGACCATACTGCCCACAAGAGTAGCAAGCTCCTCTACCAGGTCCTCTACCTCCAGTCGGCCCACTGGACTGCTGAAAGCTTCCCCTACTAGGGGCCTGTGATGCACTCTGAGAAGACTGTCCTGGAAAACCCTGTTTGCTCCTCCGCCAGTTCCTGTTTCTTCTAGGAGGAGGGTTGCCACCCTGCTGGCCCTGAGACTGTTTCGGTTTCTACTGCTGCGGTTGCTATTGCGGCTGCTGCTGCTGCTGTCCACCCTTAGCGGGTGCCTGAGGAGTCCTGAATGGTGCCGCTGACTGGGACTGATTCCCACGAGCTCTGTTCCCACTGGAAGGAACACTCCCTATCTGAACTCCTGCCTGTCCACCATGCGCACGGATGAGGTTCTACTCAACCAATCTGGCTTTCGCCACCGCTGCCTCCACTGAAACTGGCTCAAAAACTCTAACCCCTCCACTAATGCGGTCGTTAAGACCTCTCAAGAAATGCTGTACGAGCATAGTCTCATCGTTGCCAATCCCGGCATACTGCTTCAGCTCATAGAATCTATGCTCGAACTGGTCAACTGACATACCAAACTGCCGCAATGAATAGAACTCATCTGCCCGAGTCTGTCTCCACTGTGGTGAGAGAAACCGTGCTCTGAACCTCTCTAAGAAGATCTCCCAAGAAACAGTATTGATATTCAGACCAATCTTCTCCTCCTCTAACTTCCACCATATAGAAGCAAAATCATCGAGACGCATGATCGCACATCTCGCTCGGGTGTTGCTACTGTATGGGAACATAGCGAAACACCTATCCAAACTAATCAACCAAGTCTCTGCCTCGAGACCTGTGCCTCGACCATCGAAGAAAGGAGGGTTGGTCCTCAAAAGATCCTTGATGTGACTCGAGGGAGCTGAATCATGACCAACTGGAACCTCTCTCCTCCTAGGAGACCTCTCTCTCTCTCTCCTCTGAAACATGCTGATACGACTCCCCAACCTGAGCATGGATGGGCTGCTCACCTTCAGGCCTGGGGCCTAGCCTAGCTAGAACTTCCTGAAACATCTGCCTCAGCTCTTCCCTTTCGGGAACCTGCTCTTCTACATGCGGTAATTCCTGATGCACCGACTGATCCTGCTCCACACTCACATGAGCGGGAGGTGGTGAAGGACTATGGTGGTCTGAACCTCGGCCCCGCCTCGCACCTCTACCTCTATTGCGGCCACCAACACGGCCAACTCCCCTAGCTTTCCTAACCATGACCAAAACTGCAAAAGAGAAAATAGTTCAGATCAATGACAAGGATACAGCAAGGGAAATCCAAACACTAAGATCTACACACAAGGTCAAACTGAATGGGCTCACTACAATCCCAGAGTACCTAATGTTGAAACATGGGCTCTGATACCAAATGTAATGCCCCGCCAGGAACCCTAAAGGATAGCAACACAACAAGGCAACTAAAAGGCGCAATAATTTTTTTTTTAAAGATTAAAGGAAATAATCATAACTTTGCTCAATAATTAACATAAGCGGAAGACTAACATTACATCCTAAAGGGTTACCAACGAAGATTACCTCAAATTAAAACCACATCACAATATTAATCCAATCATCCATTTAAATTAAGGAAAGCCAATAACGATTAAATAATTCATATTCATAAATTGATCTCCAAAAGATAGGCTTAAAGAATTACAACATACATACTTCCAAAGATTCATTTATACATAATAGGAAAGATAATTGAAACAATATACATCCCATGACTTAAATTACAATATTCCATAAATTACATGGCTTCCATAGAACAATAAAATACAAAGGTTACAAGTTGTTGATACAATGACCACAGGGGCCTCAAGGTACAAAATCAAGAACATAAGTGCTACATGAAGCAAGAACCAAGATGCACCAGCGAAGCCAATCCTCGCGTGAAGGCAGGAACAAGATATCCGATGGGAAGTGGCACTACCACCCGACCATGTGGTCCCAAAATGGAACCACCCCACCGTGCTAGGAGATAGCAGACGACCCTCAAGCAAGCAAGAAAAGTACAACAGTACACATGACTCCGCAGTACACAAGTGACTCGACTCACAAAACACTAGCGACCCTAGAGAGAGAGTGTCATCACATGGCTTAACATGGTTACCCTAGGTAGGTCTCCATAGGTCCCGGCCCCCATCATGGGTTATCCTGGTAACCTCTCCCGAACCCCCGGCTCCATCTAAGCATCATGCGGACCCTACCATCCTTTCGTGAGGACAAGGTGGTAGGTTTGCCATTCCAGGCCTTCCCAAACACCTTGAGCCTATACAAGCACTCAACCGTGTACGGGGTACATTATCTTAATTAAATTAATAACTACCCACCCCCTAATCAAGTTATTAGGTTATCACTTAAATAGTTGACTTTCAAGGGGTTATCCTGCCATCCACTTTGGGGTGCGGCCCCCGCCCGAAAGCCACTCTCTCTACTAGGTCACTAACTGGATAAGACTATCTATGAGAACTCTATGGTGGACTAACAACCATAAATTATCCAGACATAACACAGGTGGAGGACTCACAGCCACAAACCCAGGGTTGACCATTAAGGACATAACACATAATAGCCCACTTCCTCAAGGTTTGACATCGACACCTGACCAAGGGTAAACATCGACAACATAATGACCATTTTAAACATAATGCGACGACATTAAAACAACTAGACTGCAATTATTAAAAACACCAGATCCTACACAAGCAATCTTTCTTTAAGCAGTCAACATTTAAATCAATTTAGACAAATGTATATATCGGCTAATATAAAATAATTCCAAATAACAACTATTTATCGAATACAATCATCATACGATTATTTTTCAATACTTGGATAACAACACTGATATCAAATTTAACCTAAACTTTCCTTAATTCCAACATTAATACTAACCTCTAAATCATTTTATTTATTTTCACAATACCAGGCAAATAATCCTCATCACTAAAATTGAAAAATTATTAATTAATCTCAACATCATTACAAACTACAATTAACATATTATTATTATTTAATATTAAATAATAACATATTGTTATTATTGTTTGAATAACAATATATTATCACTTAATATTAACACAAAATAACACTAATGAATTTTATTTAAACCACTAACAATTTATAATATTATTTTCTTTTTTTAAAACTAACAAAAAAAATATTAAAAAAAAACAATTTTAAAACCCCAACGTGGGGCCCCCAAGCACCCACGCAGCAAGCTGCTGTTCCCAGACTGGGGCATTCCTTAGTCTTGAGGAAAGTAGTGAGGCTGCAGGGAGAGGGGAGTAGCATGGCTGGGTTGAGCCCAGCTCCCCGCCACCGCCCCCAATCCCAAACTCCACTAACATTTAATTTTTGCTTTCAATTTTTTTTTGGTTTTAATAACAATTTAAATTTCATTTTTAAAAAAAAACGTCTGAGACAAAATGAAAGAAACTAATAACAGAGACAGAGGTGAAACCCTCTATTAAAATAAAATTAACAATTAATTTCCCAGCCACCATAATTTTGACAAACATACAACCAAAAAAAAAACAAATTGAAAGAATCACTGGTAATGCCAATTTTACCAGCAATTACAAATCTTCTGAGACAAAACAGGGGCAATAAAATTTCATTCAAATCAGCCCAGTTTGCTCTAAAAATTTAATTAAATGGGAATAAACTTAATCCCCAAACTCCAATTGAATTTATTTGCTCCCAACAAGCATGAACAAGAAAATTTAACTCATGACCATCATTTTTAAACTGGAAATTACCAGGGAGAGGTATTTTATGAATGCTTGGCAAAATTTTGCCAGCATAACACTACTAAAACCCAACAAAATTTCCAATTACAAACAGCATAATAAACCAAGAAATTTCTTGCATAAGCAAAGATGAAACAACAAAAATTAAGTTATGAAACAACATGGAGAGAGCTTAAGTTTGGAATTTTGATAACAAATTGATAAAACCCTTCTTCCACAAACCCATGACAAACAAACACCCAACACCCAAAGTTCACAATTCAAGCTTTTAAACAAATAACAGAAAATGGGAAGAAAGCAAGGATTTTTTTGTTGAAATAAGCAAGGATTCAACCAACCTCTATGATTTCCAAGCAGGAATGGTATGCTTCAGCAGGAATCCCAGCTAGTTCAAACCCAAATCCACCCTTCAAGCAATTTTTCCAGAATTTCTTTCTCCTCCTCCTAAATAAGCATAACCCCCAAAATCTCCTCTAAAATAATTTAGTAAGACAATCTTTTAACCTAATTTTCTAGGTTGCAATATTTCTATTTAAAAAACATTAAAATCCCACATTTGACTTTCTTTTCTTTTCTTTTTCTTTTTCATATTCCTCAAAACAAATAAATGAAAAATTCCCTCCTTTTGGAAATTACATTTTTCATAAATAGCAATTAAATCAACTTTTTTACTAAATAGGAAAACAATGAGTTAGCTTTATTTGCATATATTAAAAACAATTAACTAATCTATTCTACTTCTTCCGTTGGATCTAAACACGATTACTTTTCCAAATAAGCAACTAAAAGTTAAAATCTAATACACTAATCAATTAAGCTTGATTCAAGACATAAGGCATAATAAGGAATAAATCGCTCAAGCCAACAAATAATGACAACTTAAACTTTAAATAATTAACCGAACCCCTATGGCACGCAAATCGAGAAAAGCAACAAGACTCAAAATTCGAATAAAAGGGATGAACGACCAACTGACGACACTCACAATAATAGACTGAGGTAAGGACTAGGGTCAAAAGCTATCTCCTCCACTCCCATCGGACATATAAGGCACGCTCAGACCTGTGAAGCCAGGTGGAGACGATACCCCGTACCTACCCGGTACTTGTACCTGCAATATCCTGCATCACCGAAGCACACATACATGCATATAAATATAGAATACACGGCATGCACACCGATGAAGGAGAATCGCGACGTTCCCTGTCTCATCGAAACAAGTGAAGGAAAATCGTCCCCTTGCATCCAATACAATAGCAAACACGCAACTTAAATATGACACATCGCCTAGATAAAGTAAGATGTCAGTACGAGCAATAATCCATGAAATACCAGAAATCACCAATACTGAAATACTGAAAATAACTCATGCATCCAATATCCAGATAAACATGAAATAATATCAAATACGTCTGCAAAAATGACGAGCAATAAAGTGCCAACTGAATAGTAAACTGAAACACAAAATCAGTCTAATAAGTCCGATCAAAACGGGGTACTACATTTCAACAATCCCAATGTCATGCTATGTCCCTTACCCTATAGTGTGTATTGCTCTAGGAGTAGCCGACTTTTGGCTAACTTAACACTTAAATAAATATATAATAATTATTGCGATCATATATATTTATATTTAAGTATCTAGGTCAGCCTAGGTGGTATCTAAGGCATAAGTATGGTATATATAGGAGGTATAGGCTAGTTAATATAATTACGTTAAGTATTGAGATGTTATTCAAGACTGATGGAGGTATCCCCTCGAAGTGAAATAAGAGGTTTCCCCCTCAAAGTGGCATATTATTATCAAGTATTTGCAACATATTTCCTATCATATCCATCTTGTGCAAGTTATTTCACTACAAGTGGTATCACAACATGATCTTCAGACCATGTAGACAAGGATTTTTCATCAATTTGGGAGCTCATTTTGGAAATCACATATCACCATGCCACCTTATTCGAAGAAACTATTTCTACATTGACTCCAAAGAAAACTTAAAATATCAAAAAAGAATAAGTGGACCCTACTCCACAAATAAAATATAAAGATTACAAAAATTCTACTTACTTTTCTACATACGTAAAGCACATTTAATGACATATATCACAATGAAATAGAAAATCTTTAAAGTTCTTGTTAACCATTAAGATGAGAACAATCTATTATATGATGATCCATCTAGCATTATTAGTTGAGGTTAGGAGATTTTATACATTTTTTTTGTAATTCAAGTTAGTGATAAGGGCCCTCTCTCATTCTATTAATAATATGATAAAATTTAAACATAAATATTGCATTGATTGTAGGCATTGATTGAGAGATTACATCGTTTATATAAACAAAGTAGATGTGGGATAGGTTAGTGAGAGAACCCAATATAAAAAGATAAAATGGTTGATAAAGAAATCCACACAAGTAGACTAAAATCATTAGGAAAAAAAAATTAAAAAACAATGTGGGTGAGAGAGATAAAAAGGAACTTATATGTTCCATAGGGGACTACCTATATCAAAATATTACTAGATATCGTTAGAATTGATAAACACAAAATTGTAGGTTTTATCCTCTTATTCCACCCAGTCTATCCTTCATTGCATAAACATAATGGCTTAAAAAAACTTTTCCATGTCAAATAATTACTCAATTGAACATCTCTTCTTAGGTTCATAGAGTGCCAAAACATCTGATAATGGGCTGCAAAAACTCACCAAACCTTTGAGAACCTTAAATATTGCAATTTCTTTATCTAGAACCATGATGCTACTTTTAATGCCTTGAATAATACTAATCAAAGAAAACTTAAGGCATTTAAATCCTTTGTGTCAAATTAAGATTAAATCAAACATTCATTTCACCTCCCATAATTTCCCCTTGGTTTTACAATTAGATTGTGTTTCCTCTCACTTGATTATGAACACCTAATCATGACCATCTACCATCATAGATCCTTGATAACTTGTACAAGTTTCAAACATACACTAAAAGCACACATGATTTCTCGAGTTGAACACTACTTTCACTCAATAGGACTAGAATTTTACTTGTGATAAGCTCATGATGACTTATAAAAAGAACTTAATATTGCATCAATCCCTACTTTCCTAGTTGTAGATAAATTAACTAGGATTAAGTAAATAAACAAAAAAAAATGGATCTATTTTCTAGTATATTGCAAGGAATATTTCACATTTCATAATTCTAGAAGATGGTTCTTAGGAGTTTTTCCTCTATTAATTTTCATCAACCTTGTCCATGTGCATAGCATGTACTTTATGATCACTCTATTGTACATTTATATCTCTTTGTTGAGTGTTTCCATTGCCTTCAATATCTCATAGAAGTCACAATAATTTTTCTTGAGATTTTTTATTCTAGGTGCCTAGTTCTTTCTTCATCTATTGACAATAACTCCTCTATTTTTTATTCTTCCCTTCCTCAAAACTCAAGTCCTAAAACGAAATCACACAACTCCACAACAATCTATAAATTGGAGGACATCTATACTACCTTCTACCCATTCTCAAATTTTATGGATGATAGAAATCTCTTGGTTGTACACTTTGGTCAATGCCATGTAATTCTTTCACATCCCCACAAGCCAAAAGTTTAGGCTATGAAATCAAATTTGATACAATTATAGTGCAAGGTTCCAAGTGAAGGTATGACCATTCATATAGAAAAAAGACTCATAATGGGGAACACACTAACAACAAGAAAGAAACACACGGAGTATGGTATTGAACAATTCTTTTCAATTTAAGTTGAATGAGAAATATTAAATTTTTATAGATAAAATACATATTTATTCAAAATTTACTCTATGTTTAGATTCAACTCCTATTTTAAGGCTAGCAAGAAGACCTTGAGTATTTAAACAAAACTACTATATATTAAATTTTATAATGAGATTGTAGTGGCCAAAACCCACCATTTTGAATTAATGTAGTCCACTCCAACATTCAATTTTATGAACCTTATATGATGCATTAAAGACATAAAATCCATTGCTAATCTAAAAAATGTAGTAGTCAATATTTATTGGATCATCTAGTGACATGCAACAATTAACAATTGGTCAAGTGTTTGATTGCCATCTATCGTTCATGTACAATTGCAATGTGGAAATTGCATTGACTGTCATAATTTGTTGTCAATATTCTTGCTATTGTGCAGATACAATGTGTGTTTATCAACCATGGAGCACTCATAGCACAATGCATGCCATTGCATGATCTTCCTTCTTCCGCACACAAAAGGTTACTCACAAAACTTCCTGATTTGTAGGATTTCGCTTTCCAACCACATGCCCTTACATCAATAGAAAAATGAATATCACTATATCAAGTGCTAGTCTTGCTAATATAAGCTAGTTGTTGTTTTGTACTATAATGTATCTTGATGTGTTAACTTGATAATGGATGACAATCGATAGAAAAAAGTTGGCTTTTCAACTTAGGAGAAGAATATTCTCAGTGCTTTGTCAAAACATTCCTTTTATAATGAAACTCTCCTTAATGTGAACATGTATCAAGATGATTTTGTTAACATGTCCCGGATATATGAAATTATAACTATAATGGTTAGGTTCAAGGAGTGTCAAATTTGGACTATGAAATTTTAGATTTTAAAACAAAATGACAAATTACAGCTTTACAGTTTTATTAAAGATGAATAAACTAATTAGATAAACAACGACAAGATTCTAAACAAGAAAATAAGATATTATTTTAATAAACGAAATTTTAAATTAACAAATATATCAAAATAATCAAATCACATTAAAATAATACATTCATAACTTCAACAAAAATAAAATAAAATAAAACTAAAATAAAATGTAATTATATGCTCTATACATTAAAATAAGAAATGGTCGACCAGTTGCAAGTTTCTAAAGCCTTTGCAACAAATTCATTTTGTTACTTTCCTGCAATCAGCCCGTTCCCTATGAATACATTTCATTTAGGAATTTTGGCAAACAGTTCACGTACCTTGTCCATGCTTCCAAATTATCGTGTGATGATGGCATGCTATCAAACAGTTCGCGTGCCTTGTCTATGCTTACAGTTTTTTTTAGCAGACATGTCTACTAGGATAGTTGCAGCAACATCATCTGAGAACTGACGATGCATGAATAATTACCCTGTGAAAGATGCCCATGCCCTGTTCCAAAGTTCCCATTTTTTGCACAGACTGGGAGGATGCTGGCAACGACTGCTGATTCCAGCCTTACACCTACGCTCTGACATCTTGTTTTATGTTTGCACCGTACTTCCTGGTGGGAAGGGTTCAAATTTGAAATTAACGGAGAAGAATGCAAACGGGAACGGGAACGGACACTGGCAAAAAGAATGGGCCCACACATTTGTCACACAAGCAGTCAAAGTGGCAGTGTGTTGTTTAAGGATGGCCGTTTAAGTTGGTCTAGTGGTGAAGGATTTGTGTTTCGGATTTGTGTTTCTGAAAGAGAAGTCATAAATTCAAATCTCTCAAGAAGGTAAGATATGTATGCCTCCCACAAGAAATACAAGATAATCCAAGAAAACTCTCAGAGAACTCTAACCCATCTGCTTCACTTCTTCTGTTGACAAAGTGATTTGATGTCTCTTAATTGGACTTTCATTAATGTAAAGCGATTCGGATTTTCAGTAAAGTCAATTGATTCTGCTTGGCTTTTCGAATGCTAATACATTAATCCTAACATGATTTTATCATGGAGATAACTTCAAATGAATCTGCCTTCTTATCTTTCGCGAAAAGACTTACAGGTGCCTGTAATTAGAGGATCTAGGTCCCCACACTGGGGCCTGTTTTTAAATTTTTTAGACCACATTTTTTCATAATTGGAAAGAGTTCTTACTGATTGGGAATCTATTGATGATTCTGTGGTTACAGATGTCTCAAAAATCTGACACTATAGTAAGGGAGACGCGTACAAGATTTGTTTGAAAGCAATTCAAAATTACTTGTTCAACACGTCTCTTGACAATGTTAAATTTTCCACAAGAGAAATTTGACCTTCTTGACGGATTGCCTAGGGTTTCTATTGTTATTAAGATATAATATATGAGCCATCACATTTTCATTAATAAATGAGTATATTTTTCTATTTTACACTGTTGATTTTGCAATTAACAGTTGCGATTGATTAACCTGTCGCTAACACGCTGTACGCAAGGTGCATTTTGGAGCTAGAATAGACACAACCGATGTGTATAGGGGACAATATGAAGAGTGCATTGAAGTATGGAGAAGCACTTAGTATGTAGAGTGTGCATGATACATGGTATGAAAGAGGATTTGGATGAAATACATTTGTGAGTAGCGGAAATGTTGTTGAAGGTATTTTATAGTTGGATATATATTTTTTAAATATCAATCCTATCTATCATCTCACTAATAGAAGATTATTTCTTATGTTTCTCAACCTTGGCCACATATTTCGAATGGACTATATTAAACAATTTCCCCATCTCACATGCATAAGCTCTACATATTTATAGTGATCACATAAGGCAATAGCCTTTCTTAAAATTGGCAATAGATCCTAGCAAGTTGTAAACTTTTACATTTTCATACTCCTCGGAACCTTGCTTTAGTGTTCCTTCTTTTAGATCATTTCAAGTCTATTTGACATTATGCTATCCTATTATCATTGTATACTAAGATTGAGACCAACTCTTATGTCTTAGATCTTAATACTGTGCAACCAACATGATATTCCAATATTTGGTAGAATTAGTGCATACTGAAATTAGAGGCATCTTAATTGTGTGACGAAGAGAATATTATAATTACTAGACATTAAGCTTATTTATGTTCGACTATTAATTCCCCACTATTAATTTCCCATTACTATAATGTTGATAGAAGAAGAAAATGGCTTCTTATTTTGAAAAAACTGCTTTAAGTATCAGGTGATGCGGAAAGAAATGATAAATACCATCGTCACTCTATTATTAGAAAGTGCACTTGTTTTAAAAAAAGAGGGTAAGAGATATTCAGAAGGTGTTTTTTTTTGCGGAAATCATCCTCCTTTTCATCTTTTGTGTTTTTGAAATAGAAAATAAAAATAGTTAGAAAATTTATCGATTCTTAGTTAGGAAGTTTAAGGAATTTTATTAAGGCACCTGAGGAAAGGAAGGTTAGTGGTGTTGGCACCTTCAAATTTTGATGAAATTTGAAGTGCCTATGTTAAAAAATCAATTACAACAGTTAGAAACACATTTGTGAAATGTGCTCTAGAAGCATACTATGGAGGTGTATAACTTGAAATCCTATGGTTGTTATGTCAAATCACCTAGTAAGCGTGTTAATTTTACTGTCATCGTGCCAAATTTATCGGAAGGCTTACTTTGAGAATCAATAATTCATTATTAATTGATCACCATGTCAAGTGGGTTGGTTCTCATAATTTTCACCATGTTCATATACTCTTGTGAATAATTGTAAAGCTTCATTATTCAGTTTAGTATTTTTGTGAAGTGAAAACCATATGGAGTTTGTAGAGATTTGTTGACTACATGTTCATGACAAGTTCAGAATGATCAACTTTGACCTTGAATATCTTACAGAGAAAGTGGAATTGTGCAAATCCCTTTAGCACAATTGCTCATTGTATCTTAATGAATTCAGATGTTTGATGGAAGCCTCTCAAGTGAAGATTTGATTTTTTTTCAAGGGCCATTCCAGATGCTACAGAGCCAAATTTTGACAAAAAAGAAAAAGTTTCAAATTTTAAAATTGTGAGAGCAACCCACTTCATGATTTGGCCCCAAATGTGAGCAACTCTAATTTTATGGCTCCAGGACACATGGAATGCCCACAATGAAATCTCCAAAAAAGAGGTAAACAAATTTCATCTAAGAGACATTATGATACAAAAGAGACATTTTGAAAGTCTCTTCTATGAATTTCATCTAAGAGATATTGTTTAAGTCTCTTCTAACAGTTTATGGTATAGTTTGAAATTACAGTTGAAGAATTATTAGTGATGAGGGTAATATGCTAAATTAAGATTTTCACTGTTGGAAAAATGCAACTTTTTTTTATTGAAGAACAAAATGAGTCTTTCCACCAAGGATGAAAGTATTTTCATGAGTGGAGAAGCTAATTGTTTCAATTAAAATGTAATGAATAATATTTTACATGTGTAACGTCATAAAATTGCGACCCTTGCAATTTTCGGCTGCATTTGGGTCTTTGCATTAGCGAATGAATCCCTAAGCCTGATTAGAGACCCGAGACATTCTTATACCACCTGAAGCTTGCATTTTCTTGCACCCCGCACTATCCTTTTGCAGTTCCTATCTTGAATTAGGTTAGGACAAGGGCGTGGTGCCCCTATCCCTACCCTATTTTGGGCCCCCTTCATTCAAACCCTACATTGGGCTTGTCAATGGTGAGCGGGAAAATGTTTTCCTATGTTGGCCTGAGACAAAAAATCAGTTAAAAACCCCTAATTGGCAAGTATATAAGGCACATTTCCCCTCCTATTTTCATAAGGTTGAAGTTCAATAAGTTCGATAGGCGAAATCATCATCATCAAGGATCCAAGCATTCCTTCAAGCATTGAGCATTTCAAGTCTCCTTTCAAGGCTAGGTGTTGCATTCAAGTCAAGGATTCAACCATTGAAGAGGAGATCACTTTTGACATTCTATTCCACATATCCTTTCAAACAAGTTCATCAAACATTTGAATTGCATCCTCTCTTGAGGCGAATTCTACTTTAGACATTTCCTTTCATTTACTTGCAGTATTTTTCGTTCACTTGGTTAATTGCAAAGCGGGGTTTGACCTGAAGGCAAACCCCTAATCCCAACAACATTTCCTCTATTTTCTGTGTAGGTTGTAGGTGCCCAGCTGTAATTGTAGGATTAGACTTCATTTTCAGAGGTGGAAAAACCCTTTTCGACGCGTGGATTTTTCAGAGGACCAAGTACATTTTCAACCCGGTCTTGGCTACTTTCACTCAAATTTGCAGGGCAGCTTCATCTCGACATCTTACTGCTAATTCTAGGTATACAGCTTCATCCCACATTTCCATCTCAAGTTACAATCATTTCTTTGTCATTTCTACACTTATCCCAATTCGTTTAATTCAACTTGTCCATTTTAAAAGAGGGGTTGATTTACTTTCCTAATTCATTCCCAATCCCTTATAATTTACTAAGTATTCAATCTCTTTCCATTGAGATTAGATCTAGTGAATTCAAGCCCCCCTCTTTTAAATGTAATGTGTGTGAGAAGTTGAAGGGAATCCTTTGTGAAACTTTCAACCCACTTTGAGGGAGTAAATCTTTCCTCTTGATCTCCCCCCATCACCTTTTCACCACATTACAACATCAAATTAAAATATCTCACAGAAAAGAAAATTTAGGGATATAAAATTGACATGGTAATTCAAAGGCTAAATATCAGTGAGTTTTAGATGAGTATCAAGTGAAATGTGAATTGAGTAGTAAAAAGATATATTTTCCTTCACTAGTAAAATGTTTTACTTAGAGATAAAGAGGTAACCTTTTTTTTATAGAGAAAGTGAAAATAGAGAATAACTTATTCAGAAATGATGATATGAGGAGTGGATAAATGATGGCAAATAAGAAGACAGAGCATGACTGCAAACAAAAGTACATGTGAAGAATAGCTAAGGGAAATTAATCATGAAGAATTATTCATGGGAAGGTAAAATAAAGATTAAAAGTTGTAATATTATAAACAAATGATTATGTATTTTCTTATTTGTCTAGTCTTTTCAAGGAAAAGATAAATTTTGGTAAATAGGTACTGTGGTTTGGCAGAATAAGTTGGATCAGTAAGTAGGGTTATGTGATTGATATTCTTTCATGTTTATGCAAAGCATAAATGGGAATCGTACTGTTATACTGAAAAGATTAGGGTTTCCACCATTACATGTATGAAAACCACTAACTTTTACTTGGGGACCAACACATTAGGGAAATATAAGAATTAGATAGATCTAAATCTTTGAGGTTTGAATGTTGATCTAATTCCAAGGGTGTTGAGTGTACCTCTTCTTTCCCTTGAATTGAATTGAATTGTTGAATTTGCTGAAATTAGGGTAAATAGGTTGAAATTGATTAAAAAATGTATAAACACTAAACTACAGTCATCAAATTGAGCCATGAACCTAGATCAAAGGATTGTAAGAGGATTCAAATCTTCTCCTAGAAGGAGAACATGATTTGTCGGGACTGGTGTGAGGGTTGCTCTAGTACTCTACAATTTTCTCATTCCAATGGGGGGTCAATTAGTCTGTGTAAATAAAGCTTATCACGAAGATCACAACTCTGTACCTATTCTTGCACACACTAGAGAAGGGAAATAGGTTGGGAATAGAGGTTTGCCTTAGGTTGAACCCTGATTTTGGAATTAACCATGAAATGAAAATAAAATTTGATTGAATTGCAGTAATGTAAATGTTCTCCTTTTGAGGGAGATGTTGAATAATGACCAAAACACAAATGCTATACCTCCTTGTGAAGTTTTGTTTGTCTCCACATGGAATTAGGGTTTCATGAAGTCTCCAATAACATAGAACATGAATGTCAACTCCAATGCTTGAAAAAAGATTGTTTGCTTGCTTTTGTGAACTTGAATGCTTGATTTATTGATGTCAACTTGAATTTCATGTGTGTTTATATGATCAAATGAGATGGGTAGATCTCTTTTTATTATTGGACCTCAAAAAAATATTTAAATTTTTTGACATGACGTGACACAAAGATGGAATTCCCACTCATATCACTTGGCTGTTAAGGGGACCAAAATTGGGTCCTAATTGGGAGGACAAGGGCGCTGGGTGCTCTGGCCCTAAGAGGATCATGGTGCCACACCTTGGTCCTACCCAATCATGCACTGAAATCAAGGGGTAGGATGATGTGCATAGTAAAAATGATGATAGATTTGCATAGCAATAGCATAATTAGGTCTTATTCAGGCCATATAGCATGAACGCCAAGGTGAGGGCCCAAATATGGATAAAATTGTAAGGGAGTACAATTTAGGATGCTACATTTAGACCCCACTTTAGAAGAAGTATAGGACTAAGAATGCTCCCGGTAAAGTAGAAAGATTCACATTGAAAGGATTTTATCCAGATGCTAAGGAGACAAGACACACCAAGCCCCCCAGTGGACTTTAGGTGAGAGAGAGAGAGAGAGAGAGAGAGAGAGAGAGAGAGAGAGCCATGACTACAAGCCTAGTAAGGTTCACTTACTATAAGTCGTGAAAAGAAAAATAGAAAAATTACCAAGAAAAAAGCTAAGTTCGCTAAGTAACTTGAGTATCAAGATGCACAAAGAGAGAAACATTGAGTGGACTGTATGTCCCCATGTTAAAGAGACTATGTACACCTTCTCAAGAGAAACTACTTTAAGGTAGTATACATTCATCCAAGCAAGAAGCACATTATCACTATAATATGCCCGCAAGAAGGATACATCAAAGGATAATGATCATGATACATAATACACATAAGGGTTCTACGTAACTCTAGGGGCTAGGTGAAGGTTGGACAAATGGGACCATGTCAACACTTGGATTCTTTAGGGAGGAAAAGGGTTGAGAAGCAATTCATAATCTCTGGCACGATGTCTCTGCTGATGTTCTCTCATACAATGGTTTCTTTTAGTTTTACCTAAAGTTTATGAGGGTTTAAGACCAATAGGCATAAGCTTCTTTTCTTCCTTTAAAGAAGGGTACATGGGAAAAGGTTTTTTAGGTTGAAAGATAAGAGATGTTGGGCGCTTCCATCTGTAAGATGTAGGAGGTGGAACCAAAACATATAAAGGAGGAATAGAAGGTGTACAGGAAGGAGACTAGGTCCATCATGAGGAGGAGGGATAGGTCTATGATGAAGAAGAGGAATGGGATTGGGATCTCTAGGCTTTCTCAAGGATAGGATTATCTCATTCTTCCACCTTTGATAAGATTGAAAAAGAGAATCACTTCAAGGTTTAAGAGGTTCAAATTGTTTAGACCAAAAGTAATCAAGATTAACATCTACACGCATCATCATGGGTTGGTACATGCTATGATAAATTATTACGATTTTACAATTAAGAAGAAATTTCAAACACTTATGAATAGTACAAGTAATCTCTTTCATGGAAGAGAACCAAGGATGTCCCAACTTCACATGAAATTGATCCAATGTAGGAATGATAGAAAAATTAACATCTAAAGATTTAGTGCCAACGTCAATGGGAAGAGTAATAGAGCCAATAGCAGGACAAGAGAAACAATCAAATATTTTAATCACCATATCAGAGTTATCATATGTCACTTCATACAATTGTTAGGTATAAATATATTATTTACTCATCACATTTACCATGCGCATGGGATCAAATGAGCACACCTCGTGAAAGCATGTCCTTAGTCCTCACGATGATATATAGTGGGCCATTATATGTTTTCTCACTAAGATCAAAGGTAATGCATAGGTCCTTAGGAGGTGTAGGTTTATCAATAAGATTCACCACATTATTAGACTGAAAGCCAAAATCATTAGGAGAAAAGTTAAGATGCTCAGACTCAATCACATTAGTAGAATGAGAAGGCAAAGGATTGGTAAATATTTGAAAGTTTTTATTAGGAGGAGCTACAGATTTGTTTCCTTTTTCCTTCACACTAGCTATAGATACAATATTGTTATCAATAATGTCTCAAATTTCTCTCTTTAAGGAAGAACACTTTTCGATGTCATGACCGATGATGAGACAAGTTTATAGTCCTATTTTCTAAGGATTTATTATGTCATTCATGATGATACTTTAGACTTTGATACTAAAATGTCACTATTTACTATGCTATTTTCTTAGAAACTATTACCTTTTGGGCTTAAGTTTAACCTTAAAATAATTCATGATACTAATGCATATGCTATGTAATTATCTATTAAATGTGCATGTGGTGAAAAGAATGTTGTTTCAAGATGATTTGGGAAATGTGGTTGTTTATATGTGCTAATGTGTTTTGTAGGTCAATAATAAGAAAGTGGTGTTATGATGAAGCTTGCGACAAGGAGTAGGACTCTTACTAGCTGACCAGTTGTTAAATAAGTCAAGGAGTAATCAACGTAGAGGAGCTTTCTCTACTTAATGTTGCAACTACCTTCCTAACTAATCATGTACAATTAGTTGATTCTATTTAGGGGCACATTGTTCTATATCTCTGTTGAGGAAATCCTATCTGACTTGGCTAAGCGCATGCATGAGCTTTCCTTTCCTGGTGCGCTCCTTATGTTGTGGAGCTGGTCACCCAGTTAGTTAGGATAGCTGGTCTTTTTTCTTTCTAAAAATAATTTTCAGATGATCTCTTGTGGGAGGTTGAATATTCTGATGTTGTAAGTTTACTTTCAGCTTTGAAATACAGTTTAAGAGCATGCTGTTATATCTTATGTACTTCTATTTTGATGAATAAAATGATATTCTCAATTTTCAACACTTGTGTTAATCTTGGAATTCTCACTCAAGGGGGCCCATTTGGTGAGAACTCTATTTAGTTATCTTAGTAGTTCATGTTCATTCAATAGTTAGTATCATTCTAGCAGTTAATTGTTTGTGCAGCCACAAAACTTTGCTCCGTGTCTGTTCCTACAACCAAAGTGGGCAAGTAATTTCCTGTTTATTTTTTTGGAATTTCATTACTATATCTTGTGTTAGTTTAATATTTGCATGTTCGGATTAGATGTTAATTTAAGTTCAATTTCTTTCATTAGTTATTTACAACATTTCAATTCCAGTATTGTTTTTTTTTTTGCTTAAGTCATGATGGCCATAACAGAGGCTTAATACATATATAGTGCTAACCCATTTCAATTTCATGTCCCTAGGTTGATAAGTTAAATGAACCTCCATAATGATTTTGATAGCTACTTAGTAGGGATGTGTAATCTCCAAGTTATAGATTTTAAGGGCTTAGTTATTGAACCATTAAAGGAGGCTGACAACTGAGTTGATGATAGTATATGCAAAAACCTTTAGCATCATAATGAGGTAGAAATGGTTTGGTTCTGTCAATTGGTTTGATGGGACGAACTTTCAACATATTATTTGTCAACAATTGTGTCATAACACTATGCAAAGATTTCGAAAGAGGAGTAAATTTTTTTCTAAAATACTTGGATAAAGGAGACACACCTGTTGTTGTGGTTTCTACCTGGGTATTGTTTTTGTCATTGAATTTGGTGTATCCTTTGTTTGGTTAAAGATTTGCAAAAGGTTTTTGAGCAATTTCATTCTTATAAACCAAAGTCATTGAATGGGATGATTCACATTGACTCACTTGAAGCTGATAGTTATGAAGTACTACACAGAACTATGTAAAGGAAGTAAATTCATAAAAGAGAATCTTATCCCTAACGTCTTTTTGCAAATTAGAAATGAAAATTATTTGAACAGCTTGATCGGGGATAAGATAAAAAAATTGAGAATACAAATGCTTATATCTAACAATAAAATTACTCACATTTTTTTTACACCTTTCTTACAATGCATTAAATTAGTCAATGTAACCTTAGGACCAATATTGTTGTGAAATTGTTGAATGAAAGCATTAGCCAAATGTTGAATTGATGTGATTGAATAAGAAGGCAAAGAATAGTACCAATGCAAAGATTTATCTCTAGACATTATAGTAAACAATTTAGCCAAATGTCTTTGATCATAAGCAAAATCACTACACAAAGTTTGAAATATTTTCACATGAGTTATAGGATCGCCTTTTCCATTATAAATCTCCAACTGAGGGACTTATACATGTTTAGGGGGGACAACACGAACAACATTATAAGATAATGGGATTTCCACATCAAATGTGGGTACATTAAACTTGGATTGGTTCATGGAATCTATTTGGTGTTGTAAGGATGACATGGTTTGGGCTAGGCTATTAATAATTTCTTTGGTGGATGGGTTTAAATTGCACATGTTTGATTGGGATGGACGAGTGGCATTGTTAAATAAAGGAGGAGGTTTAGAATAATGAAGAGGAACACTATGATAAGTAGTGTTAAGTGGAAAATTGGGAGCTTAGCCAATTCTCCACTTGGAAGGAAGGTTTCACTAAGCTTAATTTTTACTTGGGGAAACTTTACATTCAAAAGACGGGTTGAATCTACTAGATCCAATCCTAAATGATACAAGGATTGAATACTAAGTTTGAGATGATTCGGGATTCGATCGTGCACTTGGATCTGAGAAGTTTGAGATGATTCAAAGCTAATCCATGAAATTAGGTTAAAGTTGCAGGGACCGTGTGTCTGGACAGGGGCACCCTGCAATTGGTCCTTCGAACTTTTCGTACGTCGAAAAGTGTTTTTTTGTCTTCATGAATAAAGCTTAATTCTAGAAATAGAACTGCACACCTATTTCTTGCACATAGAAAGAAACAAAAATGTGTTGGGAATAGGGGTTTGCCTTCAAGTCAAACCTCATTTTTGGAATTAACGAAGTGGTTGAAATAATGTTAATGAAAGGAATGGAAGTAGAAACCCTCCTCTTTGAGGGGATGTTGAATTGACTGAAAATAAAATGGTGATACCTCCTTGTGAATGTTTTCTTACCTCTACATGGAATTTTGATTTCATGAATTAGAATGGTGATCTCCTCTTCAATGCTTGAAATCTTGACTCTATTGTTGCTCCAAAGCTTAAAGGAAGAATGAAAATGCTCAATTTCTCTTTAATTATTGAATGCTTGATCTCTTGAATGCTCAGATGCTTGATAATGATTTTTGTTAGATCATATATGTCAAATGAGAGTGGGAATCCCTCTTATACACTTGCTAGAAGGATTAACTGATTAATTTTACAACTTGAGCTGACATAGGGAGGATGAGCCCACTACAAATTTGAGTTAGGTCAAGGGGATGGGATCATGATAGGTCCCCATTAATGGGGAAAAGGGTGCCACACCCTTGTGATCCTACCCTATTTTGGGGTAGGATCAAGGTGGCTTTTGAGTGCATTGTTTAGTTGCAAGATGTTTTTGATGTGCATGAGCATATTCATGTCTCCAATCAGGTTGAGGGGCACAAACACTAACGCGAAGACCCAAATATAGTTGAAAATGATGACAGGTGCAATTTTAGAATGTTACACGTAGTTATGGGATATGATTGGGTAACAAATGAAAGACTCATGGAAGGAGGTACAAAAGAGTTTTGATTAACAATGTTTCCCCCTTGACTAACATGTGTAAGAATAAAATTTTGTGTGGAAAAGGCCATGATGCTAGATGTAAAACTAGACACACAAGGCATAAAAGTAGTCATAGGAATACAATGATTAACTTCACTAGGAGGTTGAGTGTAACCTAGGGCTTCAACATAGCTTTTTAAAGGCATGATATTAGTGTCAACAATATGAGCAAGGACACACAAAAAATCAATTCCAAATTGTCACTTTTAACCATGCTTTTTAATCTTTCAATCAATGGAATAGCCTCACTTTTCGGGTATTGTTGACTCATCCATTGTTGAAGATTTTTAAATTCATTATCAATCTTCTCCAATTGGTCAACAAAAAGCCTAGTTAGTGATTCACCATCATCATGATAAACGTGTAAATAATAGGAATAAACAACATGAATTATTGAAATAGAAGAACCACTCACATTCCAATGAAACAAGTTATCCAAATTAGGCTGCATATCCTTAGTAATTAAACCTTGGGAAGCCTTAATTCTACAACTTCTTTTCACGGGAATATTTTATGTAGGACAAATAGTAGTAAAACTTGTGCACAAAGGAGGGAAATTTGAATTTGAATTTGCAAAATATGATTAAGAAATAAAATTTATTTTTAAAAATGATTGATTAACTAATTAATTAAGCAATTTGTTTTGTGAATTTGAAAGAGGAATGTATCTAGATCATAGTGTAAACCATAGCATTCAGATTTGAAAGCTAAATTGAAAATTCATGAAACCAACATGATAAATTTTAGAATTATAAATTAGCATTTTTGAATTCAACCACTAAAATTATGTAATTCAATTTGAAAATGAGATCTAGGAGAGAGAATTTGAGTTTTAAATTAAATGACTAATCAGATCTGAAATTATAAACCAAAATTAGATAACCCACAAGCTCGATTTTAAAATAAAAAATTAGAGTTTTTGTGAATTCAATTACTAAATTTTTTAAATTCAATAAAAAAATAAGCTTGCTAATGAAAATTTAAAATTGAAATTGCATAAACACCCAGATCTGAGAGCATAAATAAGAATTACAAGTGTAAGGAGTCGGGTTCACCAAAAACGTAATGGTGAAAATATTAGGGTTTCTACCATTACATGTATGAAAACCACTAATTTTTACTTGGGGACTAACACATTAGGGAAAGATAAGAATTAGATTGGTTTAATCCTTGGAGGTTTGAATGCTGATCTAATTCCAAGGGTGTTGAATGTACCTCTTCTTTCCCTTGAATTGAATTGAATTGTTGAACTTTTTGAAATTAGGGTAAATAGGCTAATATTGATGTAAAAATGAATAAGAAGTAAGCCACAATCGTCATATCGAGCCACAGACCTAGATTAGAGGATTGTGTGAGGATATAGATCTATTCCTAGAAGGATCTCTTGATTTATCTGGATAGGTGTGATGGTCACTCTGGTCCTCTACACTTTTTGCACTCAATTGGGGGATCAATTTGACTCAATAAATAAAATGTATCCTGAAGATCACAACTCTGTACTTGTTTCCACACACACTAGAGAAGGGAAATAGGTTGGGAATATGGGTTTGCCTTAGCTCAAACATTGGTTTTGGAATTAACGATGAAATGGAAATGAAATCTGATTGAATTGCAGTAATGGAAATGTTATCCTTTTGAGGGAGATGATGAATAATGATTGAAAAAAAAATGATATACCTCTTTGCTAATTTTTGTTTTTCTCCACATGAAATTAGGGTTTCATGAAGTCTTCAATAATATAGAACATGAATTTGAACTTAGAAGCTTGAATTTTGACTTTATCTCTTCTCTAATGCTTGAAAGAAGACTTCTTTCTTTGCTTTCTTGATTACTATAATGTAAAATTGAATTTCATGTGTGTGTATTTGATCAAATAAGAGGGGTAGACCTCTTTTTGTACTTGCTTTTCAAAAAATTATTTAATTTTCTGATGTGAGTTGACACAAAGCTAGAATTCCTATGCAAATCACATGATAGTTAATGGGCCCAAACCTAGGTCCTAATTGAGAGGACCAGGGTGCCATGCCGTGGTCCTACCCAATCAGGCACCAAAATCAAGGGGTAGGATGATGTGCATAGTAAAAATAATTATAGATTTTCATAGCAAGAGCATAATTAGGTTCTGTTTAGGCCCGAGGGAATGAATGCTAAGGTGAGGGCCTAAATGCAGATAAAAATGTAAGGGAGTACAATTTAGGATGCTACATGTATTGAGCGGTTTGCATTTCTAGACATTTGATGATTCAATATTTATCATGATTCTGTTGAATAGGGATAAGACATTGATCAAATTTTATTCCAAAATCTATTACTTTTTTATATATTGTTTCTAGTTGTATGGGTAGGAGTAGGAGATAATTTTAAGTCCTTCAAGAATATTAAATTTTGTTATAACTTTAAAGGTTTTGAGAAATTTATTAGCGCCTAAAGGGGTTGTGATAACTTCATTAGGGTCTTGACATAGGTTTGAGAGGAAGGTTTGAGGCTAACATGAAAAAGAGTGGAATATAAAATTCGAAGAGAAGTTTCATTGAGACTTGAAGAAGGTTTTAAAACTGTTGTCAGAGACTAATGGGATTGTAAGAACCTCATCATGTGTTTAGATAGGTTCTAAAACTGACATGAAGAGAGCCAAAATAAAGGGATGTTCTCAATTTCTATCTTTAAAATGGATTTGTCAGAGTAAACTAAAGTTTTAAGAACTATATCAGGGCTTTCCTAAGGTTTCTAAACCTTAGAAATATTCCACCAACATTTATGAAAATTTGAAAGAAAGAGACCAACAAAAATAAAGACAACACTAGATAATCTATTGAAATCTGGGATTAATAGACATAGAATTATTATCCCCTTGAAACCCTACCAAAATATGTATGACCTAGGCTCTGTTAAACTCATACTACCGTATAATTTTAGACCTACACTTACATAATTGCAAAGAGAGGAAAAATAATGATAGCTACATGGGAGTTTTCCTTATTCAAGCCCCCATTTTGGTATTCCTACCTCAAATAGTTGAATTGAGTTTGAAACAAAAGTGTTCTCTTTGAACCTTAAGTGTGTCTATTATTTTGGCAAGCAATATCATGTATAAAAATAAAATGAAACCATACTTAAGTGTGTTATAGTGGATCCCTAGATGAATCAATCAAAAGGTGGTGTACAAACAACCTCAAGAATGCATAAATGTATAGATAATAGCATGTAAGTGATTAATATTAGACCTAAAGATTTAAATAAAAAAATGTGAGAACAACATAGAATCATGTTAGACCCTTGAGGAGATTTACAAGAATATCATCAGTTGGTACTTAATTTCCCTATAATCCTCTAACATTTCTTGAAGGTTCAATCATCTTTCCTATAATTTGCTTATTTAATAATGTCAAAAACACGATGTTACAAATTATCCTTCAAATTTAAAGACCCGTGTGATTAATTTAGTAGAGATTTAATATTATAAATATTATATATGCAAATGGGAAGAGATACTAGATTTTATAAGAGTCATAAAATTGATTTTTGCAAAAAATGTGAGATAAATGCAAATGGGAAGAGATACTAGATTTTATAAGAGTCATAAAATTGATTTTTGTAAAAAATGTGAGATAAAATTATCATAAACAAAAAATAAGACTAGATTCTATATTATTTTTACTTAGGATAAGTTGGGTCTTTTATAAGGCTTGGACCCTGAAATAGAAAAAAGGGTTAAAGAAGTGTAACCAAGGACTAAGAAAAACTAACCAAGGGTCAAAACAAGTAAAAAATACATCTAACGACATGAAAGAAAACAATACTACATAGAAAATAAAAAACAACAACTTGGAAACTAACCTAGAAATAACAAATCACCAACTTCACGCCAGAGGAAGTACTTGAGGGGGAGAGACCTTCAAAGAATGATTTTTTTCTTATGCCAAATAACTATCCTAGATGTTGTAACATCATGATCTGAATATTTAAGTGTAGGACAGGAGGCACCATCAAAACATTCTTGTAGATAAGTCTGAGTATTAGGAATAACCAAAGGAATAGGAGAATTGCATAAGCCATAGGGTAGCAAAAGAGGACACAACATCTAGCGCATCCAAACCAACTAAAGTAGTATGAGAAGGAGGTGCCAAATTAATAGAAATCTCTAAAAAAACAACCTAATCACTAAGGAAAACCATGAGATGGCTCGACAAAACATTCTTCCACCATGTAGAGGAAGATCTATAATGAGAGCCATTGAGACAAACCAAGGCCAAATGTCTAGTAAAAAAACAATGTCTGCGGTGAAATAGAATTCCCTTAAATCGATCATCTGATTCCAAGGATGCTCATTCACTTGAAGACCAATATCACCTAGTAAAGCCTTCAACAAATCCATATCCACAAGGATACAGGCAAATGATATATGAGATAAAGTACTTGAATTTAAGTCTGCCTTAAAAGGAAATAGCCTAGACCAATACCAAGAACCTAATAAGCTGATTTACATCAAAACTATACGGGAAGATAAAAAAGTCTTACCCAAACAAGGGAAACATCAACAAACTTCTTTAAATAAATTCTATAATGCTATGACCAACACTCAAAATATTCAAATTTTTGAAAGATTTTGGTAGGATATGTTTGGATGGTCAAATCCTACCAAAATAGGTCCCTTGAAAGGGATACACAAAATCTAGGCTTCCGATATTAGATCTAGTCCTAATTTTATTTTTTGATGACAAATAAAAATAAGATAATCAAGATTTAAAATAGAATAGGACACATCTATGTAAGTTGGAGGATAAATTCAAGGCTACAAGTGGTCCTAAATGGTAAGGGAAGTTGAAACTAAAGTAAGTGCCAAGAAGAATGTGAAATGAGACTCTCAATTAAGAAGTACAATTTATGAAACTACATAATTATAATATTGTGATTTACATCTCTTCAAAAGAATTAAAATTAAAAAAAATTATTTTACAATATTTAAATTAACTATAAAATATATTAATTTACAAATTATTAACTTATTTATAATTTTTTTTCCAAATTATTAATTTAAGAAATACATATTTTTTTTAATTTTATTAATATTTGAAGTATATGTATTAATTTTATTAATACATATTTGAAGTATATTTAAAATTTATTAATTTAATTGAGAAAAGTGATTACATATAAATTTAATATTGGTTTTTTTAACTTCAATTATTTTTGAGAGATTAAACTCTCCATCTCTCTACATATATCCATATATGTAAGAGACTCTTTGCCATGCGGTGCAGGCGGTTGTAAAATTATTCTTAATTGACTTTTCGGAATATTTGCTAATAAAATAGAAAAAAATATATTTTGATTCAATATTTCAAAGAATAGAAAATATATATTAAAAAGTCATGTTTGCATTTGGAATTCTTTTTCTACCACAAGAATAGGTAGAGTTGACCACCTTGAGGGGTCATCCAAGGTATGAGGAAAAGGCAACGTCTACGCAACACTCAGACTGTACCAACAGAGTCAATGGTACAGTTTGAGTGTTGTGTAGACAAAGGCTAAGGAAATATCCTCTTACCTTTTTTTAAACAAAATTTGGAAAATTCTTTAAGCCTTTAGATAAATGTAGACTAACTATCATGGATTCTTTTTTATTATATTATAATGATAATTAACTTTATCATTGATTCATTCATTATCAAAATCATTGATTCATTCACAATCACTTACATATATGATGTGTAACTCTTCTATAACTATTTTGAATAAACAATTAATTTAATTTGATTATTAATATTTTTTATTTTGATGTTTATATTTTTTGGAAGATTAGTTTTGTGGGATCATGTAAATAATTAAATTATGTATCATAACAAAATAGATAACCATGGGAACTTAAAGAATTAACAAATCAAATTATGTACAAATTTCAATAGAAATGATAGGCATAGTCTAGATTACATTACATTGTAGAAAATAAAAGTTATAGCTCACTTGCTAAAAAGACATAGATTAATCACTTAAAGTTTTGTAGCATTGAAATTATTTCTTTGCTAGTATAGAAATTGGTATATTGAACTCCCTAATTCCTTGCTTTATGTCCATTATGATTTTAACCACATCTTTCATATCAGGTCTTAGTTTTGGATCTTCATGTGTACAAATAATTCCCAATCTTATAAATTTCTCCATATCATCATAAACTTGTTTATCATTATAAATACCTTTCAAGCAATCATCAATGAACTCCATCATGTTTTTTGTTGCCTTTACTGTGTTTGCCCATTGTGAAAGGGTCAATCCCTTCTCAACTAAAATTGAGCTTATTGGTTTTACACCACTTATTAGATCCAACAATATACTCCAAGACTGTATATATCCGCTTTTGGAGAAGGCCGCATTTGATATGTTCTTTCTGTAAAACACAATTTGAAATATAAACACAATTGTTAGACAAACTTGATTTAAAACAAGACAACAAAAAATAACTAAAATTAATTTGTATTAGCATAATATAGAATTATTAGATTAAAAATAGAAAACATAAACTATTAATATATGAATAACTAATTCTCTTAATTGAATGCAAATAAGAAAATATTCTCAAAACATAAAAGCTTGAACGTAAATCTTGTCTGATTATATTAGAACTTAGCCAATTAATGATAACCTATATTTGTATAACTAAATAAAAATTAAACACAAATTATGTAGGATTTGAAAAGGAAATGGCCATTCCTGGAGTTATATAATCAATAGTAAAGAAAGAAAATAAAGAGCTTGGGGTGAGATCACTATTGTTCGTAATCCTATCTACACCAAAATCAACAATATGGTCTTCCAGATGTTTCATCAACAAGTATATTTTCAGCTTTCATATCACAGTGCTCAATTCTAGTCTTGCATGAATTTAGAAACTATTATCATCTCTTGACCATTGAAGAAATAACCCAATATTCTCATTTCAATTTCACACAAAAATATAAGTTTTATTAGATTACATCATTTCAAAATTCAAAACATATATTTCAGTTTCAATTGATTCAAATAAAAAAATTGAATCAGCATTGACCATTTCCTTTATAAAAGTGTGAAACAACTTTGTGCTTTTACCCCCTAGTCCTCCACATTAGTAATCCCATTTCTTTCTAACCAATTTCTGCGCTACTGGGTATTTTTATTTGAAGTGATTAAGGTGAGTATCATTGACCACAACAAAATCCATGAAAAGCCATTGATTAATATTTTCTTCTATAAAGTCATGATTAATTTTGCCATGAGATTGCAATGTAGTAGGACTACACAACCTGACCACAGGTTATTTCTTCTTCTCTTTGGTAGGTTTCCCATGGGTATGAGAATCTAGAGGTCATACATCCGTGAGAAGGGTTCCTTATAAAGCATATTCGCCATAACAAGCATCATTGATATTGAACTAGGGAAAGAAAGATGGAATGGAAGTTTTCTCTTTAGCAGCAGTATGGATTCAGGGTCAACATACGAGGATGATGGAGAAGTTTGACAAATTTTAGCGTTGATACCTAGGCAATGATGGGAATATGGGGAAGATGTTTGAAGAGCACGACAATACTCAAATGGTTGAGTGCCACCATGAATAGTAATTTCACAACCTTGATATGGAAATTTGAGACATTGGTGGTAAGTGGATGACACAGTCTCCATGGGCGACCAAGAAGGATGTTGAATGGAAGATCAAGATTAAAAATGTGGCAAAGAGTATCTTGTGTTGATGAGCCCCCCTAAATTGGAAAATTGATTATGCCCACTAAGCTTCTCTCTGCATTATCATATGCTTTGATAGTAATGCATTGATTATGTAAATCCATGATAGTATACCCTTCTTGTGTAACAAATTTCAATGTACAAATATTTAGACCAGGTATGTAATGGTACAAGCCTATCCTGCTTTTATTAATAAAAACAACACGAAAGACAACAATCCTACAAATAAAATACAAAACAACTTGGAAACTAACCTAGAAATAATAGATCACCCAAGTTCGAAAATACTTGAGGGGGAAAGAGCTTCAAAGATTGATTTATTTCTTACATTGAATAACTATCCAAGATGTTGTAACATCATAATTTGAATCTTTAAGTGTAGGAGGATGAAGCACCATCAAAACAATCTTGTAAATAAGACTGCATTTTAGGAACAACAAAAGGAAGAGGGGAATTACATAAGCCATGGGGTAGCAAAGGAGGACATAACATCCAAGGCATCCAAACCAACCAAAGTAGTATGAGAAGGAGGTTCCAAATCAATACAAATGTCTAAAATAATAACCAAACCATCCAGAAAAAACCATGAGATGGCTCAACAAAACATTCTTCTACCTTGTAGAGGAAGATCTAAAATGAGAGCCATGGGGACAAGCCGAGGCCAAATGTCTAGTAGAAAAACAACATCAATGGTAAAATAGAATGCCCTTAAAATTGATCATCTAAATTCAAGGATGCTCATTTACTTGAAGAATAATCTCACCTAGTATAGCCTTCAATAGGTCCATATCCACAAGGATATGGGCAAAGGATGTATTAGATAAATTACTAGTATTTAGGTCTACCTTAAGGAAATAGCCTAGACCATTACCATTGAGAGCCTAAAAATATTATTTATACCAAAACTATAGGGGAGGATAAAGAAGTCTCACCCAAACAATGAAAACATCAATAGAATCCTTTAAATAAACTATGTAATGTTAAGGCCCACACTCAAAATATTTGAATATTTGAAATATTTTGGTAGGATGTGTGTGTTGAGTGCTCACACCCTACCCCTTGAAAGAGATAAGAGAAATTTAGGTTTGTGATATTAGTTCTGGTCCTAATTTTGATTTTTGATAATAATTACATGCAAAATAAGAGAATTAAGATTTAAAATAGTATAGATAATTAACATTTGAATAGCGTAGGACTTATCTACCAATCCCCTAGTGGCCTTTAGGTATCTTATGACTTCGAGATAAATATAAAAGGGACATCATGAGAGAGAGAGAGAGAGAGAGAGAGAGAGAGAGAGAGAGAGAGAGAGAGAGAGAGAGAGAGAGAGAGAGAGAACCATGACTACAAGCCTAGTAAGGTTCACTTACTATGAGTCATGAAAATAAAAAAATTACCAAGAAAAAGGCTATGTTCACTAAGTAACTTGAGTATCAAGATGCACAAAGAGAGAAATATTGAGTGGAGTGTATGCCCCCATGTTAAAGAGATTGTGTATGCCTTCTCAGGAGAAACTTTTTTAAGGTAGTATACATTCATCCAAGAGAGAAGCACATTATCACATTGATATGCCCCCAAGACGGATACATCAAAGGATAATTATCACAAAACACAATGCACATAAGGGTTTTACTTAACTCTAGGGTCAACATTCCCTTATGATAAATAATATACATCATTATATTTGCATTGAATAGTCCTCATCCCCCAAAGAAAGTAGAATCACTATGGAAGAAGGGTACATGTGTCTTTTGAGTCAACATGGGAGAGATCAAAAGAGATCTTAATGTTTTGCATCATTCTCAAGTAGACAAAAATAAGGACAAAAAATAGAAGAATTGAGAAACAAATATTGGAAGGTTACAAATCGAGAGAGAGAGAGAGAGAGAGAGAGAGAGAGAGAGAGAGAGAGAGAGAGAGAGAGAGAGAGAGAGAGAGAGAGAGAGAGAGAGAGAGAGATGAATGAAGCTAATCAAGAAGTCATCCGCTTCCCAATATCGATCAACATTGCTTTGGGAAGGTGGAGAATATGCAAGAGGAGTGACTTCAAACATGGTAGATGGATCTACCACAAGCTCCAAACAAGGACCATGGTCTAATGGTGGATCACTTTTTTTGTTACTAGGAGATAGGATTAATTCTTGTCAAAATTTCTTAGATAAATCATTGTCAACATCAACATATTTATATTCATCACTTGAATCAACATTGTTATCATGAACATCATTTTCATCCATCTCTTCATCAAGATTAATAAAAATAGGATATTTAATAGAAATAGCATATGAACCATCATTTTTCTTAGGCATTTTATGTCTTGGAGATTTATGTTGAAATTCCTGCGTAGGGTTAGGTGAAGGTTGGACAAATGGGATCATGTCAACATTTGGAGTCTTTGGGGAGGAAAAGGGTTGAGAAGTAGTTCATAATCTCTGGCACGATGTCTCTACTGATGTTCTCTCATACAATGGTTTCTTTTAGTTTTACCTAAAGTTTGTGAGGGTTTAGGATCAATAAGCATAAACTTCTTCTCTTTCTTTAATGAAGGATGCATGGGAGAAGGTTTTTTAGGTTGAAATATAGGAGATGTTAGGCGCTTCCATCTGTAAGATGTGGGAGGTGGAACCACAACATATAAAGGAGGAATAGAAGGTGTACGAAGGAGATAGGTCCATCATGAGGAGGAGGGATAGGTCTATGATGAAGAAGAGGAATGGGATTGGGATCTCTAGGCTTGCTCAAGGATAGGATTATCTCATTCTTCCACCTTTCATAAGATTGAAAAAGAGCATCACTTCAAGGTTTAAGAGGTTCAAATTGTTTAGACCAAAAGTAATCAAGATTAACATCTACACTCTTCATCGTGGGTTGGTACATGCTATGATAAATTGTTATGATTTTATAAATAAGAGGAACTTTTAAACACTTATGAATAGTACAAGAAATCACTTTCATGGAAGAGAGCCAAGCAAGTCCCAACTTCACATGAAATTGATCCGATGTAGGAATGATAGCAAAATTAACAGCTAAAGATTTAGTTCACAACTAAGTTCACGATAGTATTGGTAAAAAACTTTAAGGGCTTTGTTATTGAACCATTAAAGGAGGCTAACAACTAAGTTCACGATAGTATTGTTAAAAAACTTTAGCATCATAATGAGGTAGAACAGGTTTGGTTTTGTCAATTGGTTTGATGGGATGAAGATTCAACATATTAAATTGCTAAAAAATTATGTCATAACACTATGCAAAGATTCAGAAAGAGGAGTAATTTTTTTTCTAAAATACTTGGATAAAGGAGGCACACCTATTGTCATGGCTGCTACCTAGGTATTGGTGTTGTCATTGAATTTGGCATATCCTTTGTTTGGTTAAAACTTTGCAAAAGGTTGTTGAGCACTTTCATTCTTATAAACCAAAGCCATTGAATGAGATGATTCAAATTGATTCACTTGAAGCTGATAGTTATGAAGTACTACACACAACTATATAAACGAAGTAAACTCAGAAAAGAGAAGCTTATCCCTAATGTCTTTTTGCAAATCATAAATGAAAATTATTTGAACTTCTTGATCTAGCATATGATAAAAAATTTGAGAATACAAATGCTTATATCTACCATTAAAATTAGTCATATTTTTTTAAGAACTTTCTTACAATGCATTAAATTAGTCAATAAAATCTTAGGGCCAATATTGTTGTGAAATTATTGAATGAAAGCATTAGCCAAATGTTGAAATGATGTGATTGAATAAGAAGGTAAAGAACAATACCATTGCAAAGATTTATCTCTAAATATTATAGTAAACAATTTAGCCAAAAGTCTTTGATCATAAGCAAAATCACTACACAAAGTTTGATATATTTTCACATAAGTCATAGGATCACCTTTTCCATTATAAATCTCCAATTGAGGGACTTATACATGTTTAGGGGGGACAACACAAACAATATCATAAGATAATGGGCTTGCTTCATCAAATGTGGGTATAATAAACTTGGATTGGTTCATGGAATCTATTTGTTGTTGTAAGGATGACATGGTTTGGGCTAGGCTAGTAATAGTTTCTTTGGTGGATGGGTTGAAATTGCACATGTTTGATTGGGATGGACGAGTGACATTGTTAAATGAAGGAGGAGGGACACTATGATAAGTAGTGTTAAGTGGAAAAATTGGGAGCTTAGCCAATTCTCCACTTGGAAGGGAGGATTCACTAAGCTTAATTTTTACTTGGGGAAACTTTACATTCAAAAGAGGGGTTGAATCTACTAGATCCAATCCTAAATGATACAAGGATTGAATACTAAGTTTGGGATGATTTGGGATTTGGTCGTGCACCTAGATATGAGAAGTTTGAGATGATTCAAATCTTCTCCATGAAATCAGGTTAAAGTTGCAGGGATCATGTGTTCGGACAGGGGCGTCTTCCAATCAGTCCTTCGAACTTTCTGCATGTCGAAAAGGGTTTTTTCGTCTCCGTGAATAAAGCTTAATTCTAGAAGTACAACTGCACACCTATTTCTTGCACATAGAAAGAAAGGGAAATGTGTTAGGAATAGGGGTTTTCCTTCAAGTCAAACCCCATTTTTTGAATTAACCAAGTGGTTGAAATAATGTTAATGAAAGGAATGAAAGTAGAAATCCTCCTCTTTGAGGGGATGTTGAATTGACTGAAAATAAAATGGTGATACCTCCGTGTGAATTTTTGCATGCCTCCACATGGAATTATGATTTCATGAATTAGAATGACGATCTCCTTTTGACTCTATTGTTGCTCAAAGGTTAAAGGAAGACTGAAAATGCTTAATTTCTCTTGAATTCTTGAATGGTTGATCTCTTGAATGCTCGGATGCTTGATAATGGTTTTTGTTAGATTATATATGTCAAATGAGAGTGGAAATCCATCTTATAGACTTGCCACTAGGATTAATTGATTAATTTTTGGACTTGAGCTAACATAGGGGGGATTTTCCCATGACAAATTTGACTTAGGTCAAGGGGACGGGATCAAGATAGGTCCCCATTAAAGGGGAAAAGGGTACCATGCCATGGTGATCCTACCCTATTTTGGGGTTGGATCAAGGTGGATTTTGAGTGCATTATTTAGTTGTAAGGTGTTTTTGATGTGCATGAGCATATTCACATCACTGATCAGGTCGAGGGGCGCAAACACTAAGGTGAAGACCCAAATATAGTTGAAAATGATGACAGGCCCAATTTTAGGACGTTATAGGTAGTTATGGTATATGATTGGGTAACAAATGAAAGACTCATGGAAGGAGGTACAAAAGAGTTTTGATTAGCAATGTTTCCCCCTTGACTAACATGTGTAGGAATCAAATTTTGTGTAGAAAAAGCCACTATGCTAGACATAAAAGTAGGCACACTAGGCATAGAAGTAGTCATAGGAATACAATGATTAACTTCACTAGGAGGTTGAGTGTAACCTAGGGCTTCAACATAACTTTTTAAAGGCACGATATTAGTGTTAACCATATGAGAAAGGACACACAAAAAATCAATTCCAAATTTATAACTTTTAACCATGCTTTTTAATCTTTCAATCAATGGAATAGCCTCACTTTTTGGGTATTGTTGACTCACTCCATTGTTGAAGATTTTTAAATTCATTATCAATCTTCCCCAATTGGTCAACAGAAACCCTAGTTAGTGATTCACCGTCATCATGAGAATTATGTAAATAATAGGGATAAACAACATTAATTATTGAAATAGAAGAACCACTCGCATTCCAATGAAACAAGTTATCCAAATTAGGTTGCATATCCTTAGTAATTAAACCTTGGGAAGCCTTAATTCTACAACTTCTTCTCACGGGAATATTTTATGTAGGACTAAGAGTAGTAAAACTCATGCACAAAGGAGGGAAATTTGAATTTAAATTTACAAAATATGATTAAGAAATATAATTTATTTTTAAAAATAATTGATTAACCAATTAATTAAGCAATTTGATTTATGAATTTGAAAGAGGAATGTATCTAGATCATAGCATAAATCATAAAATTCAGATCTGAAAGCTAAATTGAAAATTCATGAAACCCACATGATAAATTTTTGAAATAAACCACTAAAATTGTGTAATTCAATTTGAGAATGAGATCTAGGAGAGAGAATTTGAATTTTAAATTAAATGAACAATTAGATTTGAAATTATAAACCCAAATTAGATAGCCCACAAGCTCAATTTTAAAATAAAAAAATTAGAGTTTTTGTGAATTCAATCACTAAATTTTATAAATTCAATGAAAATTTAAGCTTGCCAATGAAAATTTGAATTTGAAATTGCATAAACACCCAGATTTGAGAACATAAATAAGAATTACAAGTGTAAGGAGTCGGGTTCACAAAAAATGTAACGGTGAGAATATTAGGGTTTCTACCATTACATGTATGAAAACCACTAATTTTTACTTGGGTACTAACACATTAGGGAGAGATAATAATTAGATTGATCTAAGCCCTGGAGGTTTGAATGCTGATCTAATTCCAAGGGTTTTGAATGTACCCCTTATTTCCCTTGAATTGAATTGAATTGTTGAATTTGTTGAAATTAGGGTAAATGGGCTAAAATTGATGTAAAAATGCATAAGCAGTAAGCTACAATCGTCGAATCGAGCCACAGACCTAGATTAGAGGATTATGTGAGGATATAGATCTATTCCCAGAAGGAGCTCTTGATTTGTCTGGATTGGTGTGATGGTCACTTTGGTCCTCTACACTTTTTGCACTCCATTGGGGGATCAATTTTCTCTATAAATAAAGCTTATCCTGAAGATCACAACTCTGTACCTGTTCCTACACACACTAGAGAAGGGAAATAGGTTGGGAATAGGGGTTTGCCTTAGCTCAAACTTCAGTTTTGGAATTAACCATGAAATGGAAATGAAATCTGATTGAATTGCAGTAATGGGAATGTTCTCCTTTTGAGGGAGATGTTGAATAATGTTTGAAACAAAAATGATATACCTCTTTGTTAATTTTTTTTTCTCCACATGAAATTAGAGTTTCATGAAGTCTTAAATAATATAGAACATGAATGTCAACTTAGATGCTTCAATCTTGACTTTATCTCTTCTCTAATGCTTGAAAGAAGATTTCTTTCTTTCTTGCTTGATTACTGTAATGTAAAATTGATTTTCATGTGTGTGTATTTGATCAAATTAGAGGGGTAGACCTCTTTTTTTTACTTTCTTTTCAAAAAATTATTTAATTTTCTAACATGAGCCGACACAAAGCTAGAATTCCCAAACTTGGGTCCTAATTAAGAGGACCAGGGTGCCATGCACTGGTCCTACCCAATCAAGAACTAAAATCAAGGGGCGGGATGATGTGCATAGTAAAAATGATTATAGATTTTCATAGAAAGAGCATAATTAGGTCCTATTTAGGCCTCAGGGAATGAATGCTAAGGTGAGGGCCTAAATGCGGATAAAGTTGTAAGGGAGTACAATTTAGGATGCTACATGTATTGAGCTGTTTGGATTTCTAGACATTGGATGATTAAATATTTATCATGACTCTATTGAATGGGGATAAGACACTGATCAAATTTTATTCCAAAATCTATTACTTTTTTATATATTGTTTTCAGTTGTATGGGTAGGAGTAGGAGATAATTTTAAGTCCTTAAAGAATATTAAATTTGCCTAAGGTTTCTAAACCTCAGAAATAGTCCACCAACTTTTATAAAAAATTGAAAAGAAAGAGACCAACAAATTAAAAGCAACACTAGATAATCTATTCAAATCTAGGATTAATAGACATAGAACTGTTATTCCCCTGAAATATTACCAAAATATGTATGACCTAGGCTCTTGGGTACCCTTCTGTTGGCTTTTTATCGTGAAACTACAATGATAACCTTTATATTCATGAACTCATTCTTCCAGTAAACTCATACTATCATATAATTTTAGACCTACACTTACATAATTGCAAAGAGAGGAAAAATGATGATAGCTACATGGGAGCTTTCCTTATTCAAGCCCCCATTTTGATATTCCTACCTCCTCAAATAGTTGAATTGAGTTGGAAACAAAAGTGTTCTCTTTGAACCTTAAGTGTGTCTATTATTTTGGAAAGAAATATCATGGATAAAAATAAAATGAAACCATAGTCAAGTGTGTTATAGTGGATCCCTAGATGAATCAATCAAAAGGTGGTGTACGAACAACCTCAAGAATGCATAAATGAATAAATAATAAAAAATAAGTGATTAACATTAGATCTAAAGATTTAAATAAACAAATGTGAGAACAACATAGAATCATGTTAGACCCTTGAGGAGAAGTAAAATACAACCATCAGTTGGTACTTAATTTCCCTATAATCCTCTAACATTTCTTGAAGGTTCAATCATCTTTCCTATAATTTGCCTATTTAATAATGTCAAAAACATGATGTTACAAATTATCCTTAAAATTTAAAGACCCATGTGATTAATTTAGTAGAGATTCAATATTATAAATATTGTATATGCAAATGGGAAAAGCTACTAGCTTTTATAAGAGTCATAAAACTGATTTTTGCAAAAAATGTGAGATAAAATTATCATAAACAAAAAATAAGACTAGATTCTATATTATTTTTATGTAGGATAAGTTGGGTCTTTTATAAGGCTTGGACCCTGAAATAGAAAAAAGGGTTAAAGAAGTGTAACCAAGGACTAGAAGAAAAACTAACTGAGGGTCAAAAAGAGTAAAAAACACCAACTTGGAAACTAACCTAGAAATAACAAATCACCCAACTTCATGCTAGAGGAAGTACTTGAGGGGGTGAGACCTTCAAAGAATGATTTTTTTCTTATGCCAAAGAAGTATCCTTGATGTTGTAACCTCATGATCCGAATCTTTAAGTGTAGGAGAGGAGGCACCATCAAATCATTCTTGCAGCTAAGACTGAGTATTAGGAATAACCAAATGAATAGGAGAATTGCATAAGGCATACGGTAGCAAAAGAGGACACAACATCTAGGGCATTCAAACCAACTAAAGTAGTATGAGAAGGAGGTGCCAAATTAATAGAAACATCTAACACAACAACCTAATAATCAAGGAAAACCATGAGATGGCTCGACAAAACATTCTTCCACCATGTAGAGGCAGATCTATAATGAGAGCCATTAAGACAAACCAAGGCCAAATGTCTAGTAAAAAAACAATGTGTGCGATGAAATAGAATTCCCTTAAAATCAATCATCTGATCCCAAGAATGCTCATTCACTTGAAGAACAATATCACCTGGTAAAGCCTTCAACAAATCCATATCCACAAGGATATAGGCAAATGATATATGAGATAAAGGACTAGTATTTAGGTCTACCTTAAAAGGAAATAGCCTAGACCATTACCAAGAACCTAATAAGTTGATTTACATCAAAACTATAGGGGAAGATAAAAAAGTCGTACCGAAACAAGGGAAACATCAACAAACTCCTTTAAATAAATTCTATAATGCTATGACCAACACTCAAAATATTCGAATTTTTGAAAGATTTTGGTAGGATATGTTTGGGTGGTCACATCCTACCAAAATAGGTCCCTTGAAAGGGATGAGAAAAATATAGGCTTGTGATATTAGATCTAGTCCTAATTTTATTTTTTTATGAGAACTAAAAATAATATAATCAATATTTAAAATAGAATAGGACACATCTATGTAAGTTGGAGGATAAATTCAAGGATACAAGTGGTCCTAAATGGTAAAGGAAGTTGAAACTAAAGTAAGTGCCAAAAAGAGTGTGAAATGAGACTCTCAATTAAGAAGTACAATTTATGAAACCACATAATTATAATATTGTGATTTACATCTCTTCAAAAGAATTAAAATTAAAAAAAATTATTTTACAATTTTTAAATTAACTATAAAATAGAAATTAATTTTATTAATTTATAAATTTTTTTCAAAATTATTAATTTAAGAAATACATATTTTATAATCTTATTAATATTTTAAGTATATTAATTTTTTTATTTTACTAATTCTTTATTATTCAAAATTTATTAGTTTAATTGAAAAAAGTGATTATATATAAATTTAATATTTGTTTTTTTAACTTCAATTATTTTCAAGAGATTCAACTCTCCATCTCTCTACATATATCCATATGTATGAAACTCTTTGCATGCGGTGCACGTGGTTGTAAAATTATTCTTAATTGACTTTTCATAATTTTTGCTAATAAAGTAGAAAAATTATATTTTGATTCAATATTTCAAAAAATAGAAAATATATATTCAGTTAATACTTGGAATTAAAATGTCACGTTCACATTTGGAATTCTTGATCTACCACAAGAATATGTTGGGTTAACCATCTTGAGAGATCATCCAAGGTATGAGGAAAAGGCAATGTCTACGCAACACTCAGATTGTACCATTGACTCTGTTTAATAATTAATTGAATTTTTTTTTTTGTAATATTTAAATATTTAGTTAATTAGAAAACAGAGTCAATGGTACAGTTTGAGTGGTGCATAGACAAAGGTTGAGGAAATATCCTCATACCTTTTTTTAAACAAAATTTGGAAAATTCTTTAAGCCTTTAGATAAATGTAGACTAACTATGATGGATTCCTTTTTATTATATTATAATGATAATTAACTTTATCACTGATTCATTCGTTATCCAAATCATTCATTCATTCACAATCACTTACATATATAATGTGTAACTCTTCTATAACTTTTTGAATAAACAATTAATTAAATTTGTTTATTAATATTTTTTATTTTGATGTTTATATTTTTTGGAAGATTAGTTTTGTGGGATCATGTAAATAATTAAATTATGTAGCATAACAAAATAGATAACCATGCGAACTTAAAGAATTAACAAATCAAATTATGTACAAATTTCAATACAAAGGATGGGTGTAATTTAGATTACATTACATTGTAGAAAAGAAAAGTTATAGCTCACTTGCTAAAAAGACATAGATGAATCACTTAAAGTTTCATAGTATTGAAATTATTTATTTGCTAGTATATAAAAAGGTATATTGAACTCCCTAATTCCTTTCTTTATGTCCATTATGATTTTAACCACATGTTTCATATTAGGTCATAGTTTTGGATCTTCATCTCTACAAATAATTCCCAATCTTACAACTTTCTCCATATCGTCATAAACTTGTTTATCATTATAAATACCTTTCAAGCAATCATCAATGAACTCCATCATGTTTTTTATTGCCTTTACCATGTTTTCCCATTGTGAAGGGCCAATCCCTTGTCAACTAAACTTGAGCTTATTTTTTTTACACCACTTATTAGTTCCAACAATACAACTCCAAGATTGTATATATCTGCTTTTGGAGAAGGCCGCATTCGATATGTTTTTTTCGTAAAACACAATTTGAAATATAAACACAATTGTTAGAAAAACTTAATTTCAAAACAAGACAACAAAAATAATTATAAATAATTTTTATCAGAATAATATTTAAAAATTGAAAACGGAAACTATTAATAGATGAATAACTAATTCTCTTAATGGACTGCAAAGAAGAAAATATTCTCAAAACATAAAATCTTGAATGTAAATCTTGTTTGATTATATTAGAACTTAGCCAATTAATGATAACCTATATCTGTATAACAAAATAAAAATTAAAGACAAATTATGTAGGATTTGAAAAGGAAATTGCCATACCCGGAGTTGTATAACCAATAGTAAAGAAATAAACTAAAGAGCTTGGGGTGAGCTCACAATTGTTCGTAATCCTATCTACACCAAAATCAACAATATGGGCTTCCAGATGTTCACCAACAAGTATATTTTCAGGTTTCATATCACAGTGCACAATTATAGTCTTGCATGAATTTAGAAACTATTATCCTCTATTGACCATTGAAGAAATAACCCAATATTCTCATTTCAATTTCACAAAAAAATATAAATTTTATTAGATTACATCATTTCAAAATTCAAAACATATATTTCAGTTTCGATTGATTCAATTAAAAAAATTGAAACAACATTGACCATTTCCTTTACAAAAGTGCGAAACAACTTTGTGCTTTTACCCCCTAGTCCTCTGCATTAGTAATCCCATTTCTTGGTAACCAATTTGTGCACTACTGGGTATTTTTCTTTGAAGTGTTTAAGACGAGTATCATTGAATACAACAAAATCCATGAAAAGCCACTAATTAATATTTTCTTCTATAAAGTCATGATTAATTTCACCATGAGATTGGAATGTAGTAGGACCACACAATCTGACCACAAGTTATATCTTCTTCTCTTTGGTAGGTTTCCCATGGGTATGAGGATCTATAGGTAGTATGTCCACTAGAAGAGTTCCTTGTAAAGCATATTCACCGCAATAGGCATCATTGATCTTGAACTAGGGAAAGACAGATGGAATGGAAGTTTTCTCTTTAGCAGCAGTATGGATTTAGGGTCATCATACGAGGATGATGGAGAAGTTTGACGAATTTCAATGTTGATACCTAGGCAATGATGGGAATATGGGGAAGATGCTTCAATAGCACAACAATACTCAAAGGGTTGAGTGCCACCACAAATAGTAATTTCACAACCTTGATATGGAAATTTGAGACATTGATGGTAAGTGGATGACACAACCTTCATGTCATGGATCCATGGGTGATCAAGAAGAATGTTGAATGGAAGATCAAGATTAACAACGTGGAAAAGAGTATCTTGTGTTGCTGAGCCCCCCTAAATTGGAATATTGATTATGCCCTCTATGCTTCTCTCTGCATTATCATTTCCTTTGATAGTAATGCATTGATTATGTAAATCCATGATAGTATACCGTTCTTGTGTAACATATTTTACTATACAAATATTTAGGGCAGGTATGTAGTGGTACAAGCCTATCCTACTTTTATTAATAAAAACAACATGAAAGACAATAATCCTACAAAGAAAATACAAAACAACTTGGAAACTAACCTAGAAATAATAGATCACCCAAGTTCACCCTAGAAAAAATACTTGAGGGGGAAAGACCTTCAAAGAATGATTTTTTTCTTACGCCGAATAACTATCCAAGATGTTGTAACATCACAATTTGAATCTTTAAGTGTAGGGGGAGGAAGCACCATCAAAATAATCTTGTAACTAGGACTGCATATTTGGAACAACAAAAGGAAGAGGGGAATTACATAATCCATGGGGTAGCAAAAGAGGACATAACATCCAAGGCATCCAAACCAAGGAAAGTAGTATGAGAAGGAGGTTCCAAATCAATACAAACATCTAAAACAATAACCAAACCATCAAGAGAAACCATGAGATGGCTCAACAAAACATTCTTCTACCTTGTAGAGGGAGATCTAAAATGAGAGCCATGGGGACAAGCTGAGGCCAAATGTGTAATGGTACTTTTCCAAATGTGTAATGGTACTGTTCTATTAGTGTTGAGATGCCTAGCAATATTACCATGTTTTATTTCATTGTACCTTGTTATTGGACTTGATCAACCCAATAACGTTGTACTTGTGCTTTATTTTATAGTAAAAGAGGATGCTCATGTAGTCTGGAATACATGAACACTCATCATGGATGTCCTATATATGGTCACTCATAATTTATAGAAGTGTAATATTTATATTCAACACACATGCCAAGATGATATTCATGTATTCCGGACTACATGAGCATCCTCTTTTACTATAAAATAAAGCACATGTACAAGGTTATTGGGTTGATCAAGTCCAATAACAAGGTACAATGAAATAAAACATGGTAATATTGCTAGGCATCTCAACACTAATAGAACAAAGGTAACTATTAGCGTGCATTGAGAACTTCATAAACATTTGGTCTAGTGTTTCCTTTATAAAAAATGAATAATTATTTAATAAAAATGATCATTTGATCAAGCAGTAATGGTCCACTCACAATTATAATTATGTAGGAAAACTTTCCATGAAATAGAATTGGAAACTATTAGATTATATATAACATGGATTACATGAGATATAAGACAAAATAGTGGAAGATAATGATTTTAACTTTACCTGTCCATATGTTCAAAAATATAATGTAATATATATTTGGAGGTTTGTGTACCCACTTGAGATCATACGAACCCTCGATTAAACACATTTCTATTTTTAAGTGAAATTATTAACACCAACCTAAAACAACATTTATGTTGAATACAATGCACCTAATATATGTAGCTAACCTATCCATTATTATTGCTTACTATTGTTGCTACTATAAAATCTTCAAAATTCATATCATTAAATGAATTTCTAAATATATTTGATAAATCTATCCCACATATATTATTTTCGAGGTGGTTTCTCCCCTTGTAAAAATTGTACATGTCCCCATGTCTAAGTGTAATAAGAACATTTTAGTTCTGAAACTTTTTAGCCATTGTATTATTTAACTAGCATATTCTAGTAGCTAAAGTATTTGACCAATTTTAAAAATGATCTTAGGACCTATGGGTTATGTGCCCACAATGCAACCTAGGTCAGACTTAAGTAAATCTAGATGTGATATTTTATTTTTATTTTTATTTTTCTAACAATGTATGGATTATAAATACCCTTTAAAAAACACTTGTCAACTTCCTAGATACAAAAACTCAAGGTTTTAGTTTTTATAATCCTTTTTAAGTTTATAGCTAATAAGATCCCAATATAGATAAACTATGTTGGATAAGAATAACTCATTGATTACTTTGAGTATGACTTATATCCTTGACTACAAAATATAAATCCTTCAAGTTTATTCCAATAGAAGTGCATATGCATTAAAGAACATTTCTAGTGAGATTTAGGGAATACCCCCTTGAAACTAGATGATAGATTTATTTTAACCTTAGCAAGCAAAAAAAATAGAGACAAGGTACTTGAACCGTTTAAAAGATCGACTCAAAAAGTTATCATCTCACCAAAATGGAAATTGTATGTGAAAATGACTATGTGGTTATGGTTGAGGGTGAATGTCACATCAAACATATTGAAATTGATAGTTGCCACTGACATTGCACAAGAATTTTTTTTATCTAGAATTGGTTTTCAAATAATCTATGTACAATGATTCATGCCCCAACCTAATCAAACCTAGCAACTATGGTTGTATCTGACAATTAATTCCCTATTGCACTTCGTAATAACAAGAGCAATACCCATTGTCAATAATCTACAAAGAATACAGAGTTTTAGAGTTACTAAATTTTTGAGATGAAAAAAATTGCAGCCTTTTAAATGAGAATACTAATTGCAAGTTGAAGTTTTTTTTTAGGCATGGGGTAAGAAATGTTCAATTGTTTTGAAGTTGTTTTTGCAACCTGTTAAATAAAAATTTTGGCTCAATTTGAGATTTGGTTTCAATATATTCCTGTCTTATATTGTTCTTTTAATACTTTCTTGTGAATTTGTATGCTAACAGCTATGTTCTTTTAATACTTTCTTGTGAATTTGTATGCTAACAACTATGTTATATGAATATTGAGATGAATTTACTGGTGTAAGTGAAACCATATCATTCTTGTTGTTATAAATATGAGGGTAAATTATGTTTTTTTAAATTTGATGAGAATTTATCTCATTCATTTTCAAGATTAAAATCTCTAGCGATTCGCTCATTCACTAAATCAATTGAATACTAAGAACCAGATCTATACTATCAAATACACCAAGGACTTACGTTCTGTACGTAGTCACAATTTCTTGTTCTTGAGCTGATATTTCAAAGTCTTGATTCCTGTTCAATTATAAAATTCTTGAAATGCAAACTAGACCTTAAGAACACGAAACAAATTTAAATTATAAATTTTAGAGCTCTATTTTGGGGATTGATAGAGGAGGATACCTTTTGTCAAACTTTAAGAATGCAACATCGTTATTTTTCTTATGACAACATGGTGTGCAGAAATGGGTGATGGACATGATTATAAAATATGGAAGCATGTATAATACGATGTATAATGCCTCAAAAGAATGTAGTCACAAGGCACGCTATGATTGGAGGATGTGCCCAAAATGAATTTTGTTGAAATGCCTATGGAAATTAATACAACATGCAGTAAATTTTATCGGTAGAGAATATTTGTTGTTATTTGCAAATTATATGAAATAACTTTCAAGCATGAGGTACTACGAAATATAGCCTATTAAAAACTTTTTTTTTTTTCCTTACTGTGTTCATAAGTAAATTGCAAGGGCATTCACCAATGCATATAATGTGAAGATTTACTACAACCTCTGTACCTACATTTTCAAAATTTTCACTAGATGATTTCAAATGTGATAAGTTTTTAAATATATATATATATTTTTTTAATTTTATTTTTTTCTTCTTTTTATGGTTTGAAAAAGAAAATTTGTCCTCAAGTGGAATTTTGAGTCTTTAGCTTTAAATCTTTCATGAAATAATTTTATTTAAATTATAATATCAAATAGAAATCTTTATGCAAGGGATTAGGGTTCTAATTTGGGTTGGTAAAATTTTATATATAAAATAATAGTAACCCAAAACTAATAACTATTTGAGTAAAGATCGTTGAGGCTCTGATACCAAAATGTAATGGTACTTTTCCCCTATGATTAATTTAGTATTTGCAGCGGATTAAATAAATCATATATTAAGTTTACTTAAGATAAATAATTTAAAAGAAAGGTATATACATCAATAATCAATAATAAAACATTGAGATAATAATTTGCAGCAATGAAATATTAGGGCAATGACAATATGAAATTGATTAATACAGAACCCCACATGCCTTCACGACATGAAATAAACATGGTTCTTACACAGAACCCCACATGCCTTCACGACATGAAATAAACACAGCTCTGGCCAGGACACTCCTGGATGTACGTTGTACTCCGGGTTGGACACACACTATATGCCCCTTCTCCAATGCCCACTACCCACCCACCAAACCTTAACTATCCCCTCTCTTGTGCTTCCTTTAATTTATCCTTCTCTTCTCTTCTTCTCCCATATGCACCTTCTCTATTAATTCATATGTTTATATAATTTCACAAGGGTGTTTACCAAAAATCACACCCTTTCATTATAATAATATTTTTTAATTGCTTTGATTTATATATTCTTTTATTAAAAATTCTTTCACGGGAAAAAGTCCCATAACAAAATGTCTAGTAGAAAAACAACATCAACAGTAAAATAGAATTCCCTTAAAATTGATCATCTAAATTCAAGGATGCTCATTTACTTGAAGAATAATCTTGCTTGGTATAGCCTTCAATAGGTCCATATCCACAAGGATATGGGCAAAGGATGTATAAGATAAATTACTAGTATTTAGGTCTACCTTAAGGAAATAGCCTAGACCATTACCAAGAGCCTAATAAGTTGACTTACACCAAAACTATAGGGGAGGATAAAGAAGCCTCACCCAAACAATGAAAACATCAATATAATTTTTTAAATAAACTTCGTAATGTTAAGGCCGACACTCAAAATATTTGAATTTTTGAAATATTTTGGTCGGATATGTGTGTTGGGTGCTCATCCTACCAAAATAGGTCCCTTGAAAGGGATAAGCGAAATCTAGGTTTTTGACATTAGTTCTAGTCCTAATTTTGATTTTTGATGATAATTAAATGCATAATAAGATAATTAAGATTTAAAATAGTATAGATAATTAAGATTTGAATAGCATAGGACTTATCTCTATAAGTTGGAGGATAAATTCAAGACTACAAGTGGTCCTAAAATGGTCTTGGGAAGTGAAAACTAAAGTAAGTGCCAAAAAGAGCTTGAAATGGGACTCTGAATTAAAGAATACAATTTACAAAACTACATAATTAAAATATTATGATTTACATCTCTTCAAAAAATAATAAAAATTATAATTTTTAAAATTAATTTATAAAATAGAAATTGATTTAATTAATTTGTACATTATTAACTTTTTATTTATAATTCTTTTTGAAAATTATTAATTTAAGAAATACATATTTTATGATTTTATTAATGTTTTAAAGATATTATTTTTCTTATTTTATTAATTCTTTAATCTTCAAAATTTATTAATTTTATTAAAAAAGTGGTTATATATAAATTTGATTTTTGTTTTTTTAACTTAATTATGAAATATTGTAGGAGATTCAACTCTCTCTATCTATACATATATCCATATGTATGAAAGTCCTTGGCATGCGGTGCAGGACGCGTCTATTTTGGCTCCAAAACGACAGTACAAATTTACAATTAAAATTATTCTTAATTATCTTTTCGCAATATTAGCCAAAAATGTAGAAAAAGTATACTTGGAATAGAAATGCCCCGTTCGATATTTAAGTATGTGTTTGGAAATAATTGAAATGTTGCTCAACTAATGACTAAGGGAATTATTTCTCTACCACAAGACTAGGTTGACTTGACCACCTTGACGAGTTACCCAAGGTATGAGGAAATATCCTCCTACCTTCTCTTAAATAGCATCTGGAAAATTATCAAAGCCTTTAGATAACTGTAGACTAACTTGACGGGTCACCCAAGGTATGATGCATTTTTTAATTTTTATTATATCATAATGTAAAATATGACCATGATTAAAAACCTTAATTAAATATAAATACATAGTACATTACATATTTAGTAACCTTATTATGACTTGTGAAACATAGAAGGCAGCAAATTTTGAATTTGTAGATAATAACATTATATATTCAATCAGAGGAGGAGAGAGAATCGTGAGGTTAGAAAATCGGGACTTTTGATCTGACGAAGTCTTCTGCACAAGCTTCGTTCGAAAGCAACTGAAAACTACTTATTAATCTTGTTGCTTTTTAGACCACGATGGTGATAAATTTAATAATCTTAATAACGTGTCGCCAAAGATAATGAAACATCGCAGCAGCTTCCTATACGTTTAAAAAATTGCTACATCTTCCATAAATGTTTAGTAACAGCTGTCTTCAAAATAACACTGGGCTTCATCATTTATACTTAGCATTAGCAACATCTGTGATTTGTTTAATGGTTTATAGACATATATGGGATGTTTAGAAAATGTTAAGTGAAGTGAATTGAATATGTATGCATCAAGATCTGACATGTGATGGAACAGGGAGCAAAACAAAACAGAGTTGAACAAAAGAGACAAAATTTGTATTTAGCAGTTAATTAATTACAAGTGCCTTTTTTTATGGAGGTTTTAGATCTTTTTGGAATGGGTAGGAGGTAGCTGAAGGAAACTTCCAAAATCCTATATATTCAAAACACTAAAATATAAAATATTGATTATCAAACATGTCTACAAAGCATGTGAGATTATAGATGGGATAGATAATAGGTAAGATTAAATCCATTCAATTTCAATAAAGATTTGTGCTTATAAATTTGAGGATACAGAGGATATGAGCGAGGGTAGGTGAGATTATCTTTCAACAATACATATGGCTTTGAGCTGTCACGATGAAATAGGAAAAGAAAGTATTGGCTCCTTCATTGTGAGTATTTTCCTCATTAGTCTCTTGTTTTAATGTTGTGGGATTAGTTTCACTTGATCTTCATCCATGTTACTCATTATTGTATATGAACATATCGATATGTCCAATCTTCATCTAAATTATCTCGAGTATGAACACAATGTAATAGTTCAATGAATTATATATTTAGAGTATCCCAAAGCTATACCTTGCAGAGATCTTGAAAGTTAATGAAAGTGTATAGGTCTGCCAAGAAACTTATGAGGATATTAGCTAAATAAACATAAGAATATATGGATATAATTTTTTTTTGAATTGATTAAGTTAAACACATGCAACATGTAAAGAAATAAAGTTCAAACTTCAAGACTAGATCAACTAGTTGGCATAGAACATTGCACAAGCAAAACAATTTACACAAGGAACATCAAATGAACGTGATGAAAGGTATCCAAACCCTTAAGATAATAACAACCAGGTGATTGGAGTCACACAACACCCTTCATAAAGTTACAAGACTCAATTTAGAAAATAGGACCCTCTACTAGGTCCTAGATGTCACTCATGGGCTCTAATAAGCACCACTTGGACCTGAACACTATAAAACCACTCAATTTCACCCTAAACACCTTCAAGACACCTCAAAGATTTCTTCAACACTATGAACCTCGATAGACACCTTCAATGAGGTCAAACTAAACCTTCAAACACCAAAAACCCTATTAGATTATCCCTTAGGATCATGGTAGTAACATAGGACTATGGCACTAACATAGGACTATGGTGCTAACTTTGGACTCATGAATGGAAAAAGGACTAATGCATGGTGTAAACTGTCCCAAACTCACACAAGTGTCCTCAATATGCACTAGTGTCCTCATTCTACATTGACATCCACCTGGGATAGGTAACCCATTTTATTGTCCTCTAAGATACACATTTATCTAGGACAATGGGCTTCCCAATTGGATATTTTGGTCCCTCAGACACCCCAAAACCATTGGTGAAGACACAATACAATGACAACACTCAAAACAAGAGAACTAAACAAAAATATTTTGTACCCCGTTATTGTTTAGATGCTAAAGTGCTTTCAGCATGGTAGAGGTCAAAAATAGTTTTTCAGAGGTTTTTGGATATTTTTATTGGCCCAAAATATTTATTGAGGTTTCTAGTGGTATAATGTATTAGCTTTTTGAGGAAATGATTGATCAAAGTTATTTCTAAGATTTTGATTTTCAATGGAAAAGTTTAAGATTATTAGTATTTTAAATGGATCTGGACCTATTTTTTGGAAACCTCCATTTATACCCTCCATGGAAGACCCTATTGGTGTTTTTTCTCTTGTTCTTGTCAAAGTTATTCATAAAAAATAACCACACATCAAACAATAATCCTTTGATTTGTAATTATATTTTTCATTCTAGGGGCTAATCTTAATTATTATAATAAACAAATATTTAAATGAATTTTATTTTCTTAATGTCTTATCAAAATCAATTTGTATTTTCAATTATAATTTTGTTTGATAATGGTAGAAACAAAATGTTATATGAATATGAGGGTATAAATAAAAAGAGGTATAAAAATGTCATTAAAAAATGGGTAACTAAGATATATGATCTAAAAGGATACTATATCATAATAGGAATTGTATAGGAGAGTTAGTATAATGAATATGCAAGGGCATAGTTTAAATTGTAGGTATTACTTAGGATTCCATGATTGAAAATGATGTAGAATAAATTTGGGGATTCTAATTATTGGTTTCCAGGTGAGCCAATCTTCTATATATACCCAAAATGTTTTCTAATAATGAAGTCAATTATGAATCAAGAATTTTATGTCTTACTATGACTCAAGGATAAAAAATATTTAATAGGTAACATCTATTACTATGAACTTTACTATGATCTTTAATGATAGAAGGAAGAATATATGTTTGCAACTTAATGACTACATTTCCTATAAGATATTAGTCTTTAAATTAGAAGTATTCATATTAAAAAATTTAAGACAATCCTTCCAAATCATTTGTGGTATAAGTATTTCAAGACACATTATACAATTGTATAAGAGAAATGTGAAAAACTTATGCACATAAAAACTTCACAGCAAATAAAGTTGGCATGAATACAGCCACTCTCCGTAATGCGTGACAACAAAGCCAATTATTTTTTTAACCGTTTTAGTTACTGAATGATCTGTGGAAACTGTATGCATTTAATATTTTCTGTTACTATAACTTGTACAGTAAGGACCTCTGCATCCACTGACGAATACTTTCAGAAATTCAATGTCCAACAGGAAGGACTTCTGCATTCACTGACAAATGCATTCACAAATTCAATGTCCAAAAAAGTATTGGATAAAATTATCCAGCAAAGCAAAACATAACCCCACTGCCACTGCCCACCATCAATCCAATTCATCTGCATCCGTGTCTGTGTCTGTGCCTCTATCTCCTGTGCTATTCGATTGTGCTTGGGTACCTCTTCCACCAGAAACAGATCCCACTGTTTTGTTTTCCAAGGGAGGCCCATGAAGATTTGGATTCCCCGAATAAGAAGCAGCCTCAAATGTTTCAAATTGCTTGCCCTGCGGTATTAATCCAGAAAGGTTGTTGTATGAAAGATTCAAAACAGAAAGGAATGTGAGACTAACAAGTTCTCCTAGAATGATTCCAGATAGCATGTTTCGTGAAAGATCCAGAGATTGCAGTTAACCCATTCCTCCCAAGGATTCAGGAATGCTGCCTCTCAGACTGTTGTTTGAAATGTTCAGAGCAATTAAACCCTTAAGGTCTCCTATTTCCAGAGGAAGATTTCCTGATAGCTTGTTGTGGGAAAGATCCATGAGTTTGAAGGCACTGATAATCTTAGGGTATAGAGTTAGCCCATTCTTTGACAGATCTAGAAATATAATCATTGAATATCCTGAGCATATAGAACGTGGAATAGAACCGTTGAACCTGTTTTCTGACATGTCTAAATATAATGGAGTAAAATCTGGAATAGAGCCATGTAAGCTATTGTTATGCAGGTCTATACTTGGATTGGACATGGAAATAACAGGGGGCAAAGAACCTTCCAGTCGATTATGTGAAAGATTGAGCACTTGAAGATCAAGAAGATCCCACAACCAAGTAGGAATATTTCCCACAATGTGGTTTTCTGACAGGTCCACATTTTGTAATGAGTATTGAGTAGACAAGAAACCAGGAATCTCCCCTTGAAGATTACAAGACCTTAACCCCAGGTACTCCAGTTGGGCAAGCTGCGGAATCCAACTCAAAGAGATATCAACTACAAATTGGTTTCCAGAAAAGTCCAATCCTTTGAGGTTAGCCAGATTTTCCAACAAGGAATCAGAAATGCTGCCGTTTAAATTGTTGGAGCTGAGAAACAACTTTTGTAGTAGGATAAGCTTTGAAATGGTGTGTGGAAATGTTCCGAACAACTGATTATTCTCTAGATGTAGTTCAGATAGTGCAGACAACTGATCCCAAAATAGAGGGATAAGACCATGTAGTTGGTTGTAACTGAGGTCTAGATGTTGAAGGGAAGAAAGCCTACCAAAGGATGACGGTATACCGCCCTTCAAATTGTTATGTGAAAGATCAATTCTCCAAAAAGGAAAGACAATTCCAGATGCTGATCCAAAAGGGGGTAAATCCCCTGTGAAATTATTCCATGAGAGAGCCAATGTCTGAAGCATTGAAAAATTTGCAAAGGAGTGAGTAATTACTCCTCCAAGATAGCTGTTAAATGACAACTGAATATTGCTCATGCTTGAACGGTGCAAGAAATCTGAAGAGATGGAACCCTTGAGACCACAAGAAAAGAGATCAAGAGAAACCAAGGACGAGACATTCTGAAATCAAGTTGGCACTGGGAATGTAAATGAATTCAGATGAAGATGGAGATGGGACAACCGAGTGAGGTTTAGGAGAGAAGGTATTGTACCTGAAAGTCCACAAGTAGAGAGGTGAATCTCCCTGAGACCAGAAAGTCCGCTAAGGGCGTTACCCCAATCCTCATTTAATAATAATAGCACACGAGCCATCATTTTTCTTAAGCATTTTATGTCTTGGAGATTTATGTTGAACTTCCTCCCTAGGGTTAGGTGAAGGTTGGACAAATGAGATTATGTCAACACTTGGAGTCTTTGGGGAGGAAATGGGTTGAGAAGCAGTTCATAATCTCTGGCATGACATCTCCGTTGGTGTTCTCTCATACAATGGTCTCTTTTAGTTTTAGTTGAAGGTTGTGAGGGTTTAGGACTGATAGGAATAAGCTTCTTCTCTTCCTTTAAAGAAGGATGCATGGGAGAAGGATTTTTAGGTTGAAAGATAGGAGATGTCGGGTGTTTCCATTTGTAAGATGTAGGAGGTGGAACCACAACATATAAAGGAGGAATAGAATGTGTATGAAAGATACTGGGTCCATCATGAGAAGGATAGATAGGTCTATGATGAAGAAGGGGAATGGGATTGGGATCTATAGGCTTGCTCAAGGATAGGATTATCTCATTCTTCCACCTTTGATAGGATTGAAAAAGAGCATCACTTCAAGGTTTAAGAGGTTCAAATTGTTTAGACCAAAAGTAATCAATATTAACATCTACAAGCCTCATTATGGGTTGGTACATGCTATGATAAATTGTTATGATTTTATAATTGAGAGGAAATTTCAGACACTTATGAACAGTAGAAGCAATCACTTTCATGGAAGAAAGCCACGGATGTCCCAACTTCACATGAAATTAATCCGATGTAGGAATGATAGCAAAATTAATATCTAAAGAGTTAGTGCCAACCTCAAAGGGAATAGTAATAGAGCCAATAGTGAGACAAGAGAAACCATAAAAAAATTTAATCACCATATCAGATTTATCATATGCTACTTGATGTATTTGTTAGGTATAAATGTATTATTTATTTGTCAGATTTACCATGCACATGAGATCAATGAGTACACCTTGTGAGAGAATGTCCTTAATCCTCGCGATGATATACAGTGGGCCATTTTAATGTCTCACTGAGATAAAAGGTAATGCATAGGTCCTTAGGAGGTATAGGTTTATCAATAAGATTCACCACATTATTAGACTCAAAGCCAAGATCATTAGGATAAAAGGAAAGATGCTCAGACTCAAACACATTAGTAGAATGAGAAGGCAAATAAATGGTAAAGATTTGGAAGTTTTTATTGGGAGGAGCTATGGATTTTTTTCCTTTGATCGATGATGAGACAAGTTTATTGTCTTGTTTTCTAAGGATTTATTATGTTGTTCATGATGATACATTAGAATTTGATACTTATATGTCACTATTTACTATGCTATTTCCTTAGAAACTATTACCTTTTGGGCTTAAGTTTAACCTCTAAACAATTCATGATACTAATGCATATGCTATGTATTTATCTATTAAATGTGCATGTGTTGAAAATAATGTTGTTTCAAGATGATTTGGGAAATGTGGTTGTTTGTATGTGCTAACGTGTTGTGAAGGTTAGTACTAAGAAAGTGGTGTTATGATGAAGCTTGCAACAAGCAGCAAAACTCTTACCAGCTGGTCAATTGTTGAAGAAGTCAAGGAGTAATCAATGAAGAGGAGCTCTCTACTTAATGATGCAACTATTTTATTAACTAATCATTTACAATCAGTCGAGTCTATTTAAGGCATGCTACGCTATATCTCGATTGAGGAAGTCATATCTGACTTGGCTAAGTGCATGCATGAGCTTTCCTTTCCCCATTTCATGCTTTCAATAAATAGTGCCCTCCTTATGTTGTGGAGCTGGTCACCCAGTTAGCTAGGATAGTAGGTAGTTTTTCTTTCTATAAATAATGTTCAAATGATCTCTTGTGGGAGGCTGAATATTCTAATGTTGTATGTTTACTTTCGGCTTTGAAATATAGTTTAAGAGCATGTTTTCATATCTTATATACTTTTGTTTTGATGAATAAAATGATTTTTTGAGTTTTCAACACTTGTGTTAATCTTGGAAGTCTCACTCAAGGGGGTCCACTTGGTGAGAACTTTGTTAAGTTATCTTAGTAGTGATTCTTCATTCAATAGTTAGTATCATTCCAACAGTTGATTGTTCCCGTAGCCACAAACTCTCCTGTAGCCAAAGCGGGCAGAATAGTTTCCCGTCTTCTTTTTTGGAATTTCATTACTGTAGCTTGTGTTAGTTTAATATTTTCATTTTTAGATTAGATGTTAATCTAAGTTCAATTTCCTTCATTAGTTATTTACAACATTTCTATTCCAGCATTGTTTTTTTTTGTTGCTTAAGTCATGATGGCCATAACAGAGTCTTAGTGCACATATAGTGCTAACCCATTTCATGTTCATGTCCCTAGGTTGATAAGTTAAATGAACCTCCATAGTGAGTTTGATAGATAATTAGTATGGATGTGTAATATCTGATTTGTAGCTTTAAGGGCTTAGTTATTGAACCATTAAAGGAGGTTGACAATCGGGTTGGCAATAGTATTGGCAAAAATATTTACCATCCTAATGAGGTAGAAAAGGTTTGGTTGTGTCAATTGGTTTGATGGGAGGAAGTTTCAACATATTCTTTCTCAAAAATTGTGTCAACGCTATGCAAAGATTTAGAAATATGAGTAAATTATTTTCTAGAATACTTGGATAAAGGAGACACACCTGTTGTCATGGCTGCTACCTGGGTTTTGTTGTTGTAATTGAATTTGGTATATCCTTTGTTTGGTTTAAACTTCATAAAAGGTTGTTGATCACTTTCATTCTTATCAACCAAATCCATTGAAGAAGACGATTTAAATTGACTCACTTGAAGCTGATAGTTATGAAGTACTACGCACAACTATGTAAAGGAAGTAAACTCAGAAAAGAGAAGCTTATCCCTAATGTCTTTTTGCAAATTAGAAATGAAAATTATTTGAACATCTTGATTAGGCATGGGATAAAGAATTTGAGAATACAAAAGCTTATATCTACCAATAAAATCAATCACATTTTTTTTAATACCTTTCTAACAATGCATTAATTTAGTTAATGTAATATTATGATCAATATTATTGTGAAATGGTTGAATGAAAGCATTAGCCAAATGCTGAAATGATGTGATTGAATAAGGAGATAAATAATAGTACCATTGCAAAGCCTTATCTCTAAATATTATAGTAAATAATTTAGCCAAAAGCCTTTGATCATAAGCAAAATCTCTGCACAAAGTTCTAAATTTTTTTACATGAGTCATAGGATCACCTTTTCTATTATAAAGTTCCAATTGAGGGACTTCTACATGTTTAGGGAGGACATCACGAACAATACCATAAGATAATGGGCTTGCTACATCAAAAGTGGGTACTTTAAACTTGGATTGGTTCATGGAATCTATTTTTTGTTGTAAGGATGACTTGGTTTGGGCTAGGCTATTAATAGTTGCTTTGGTGGATGTGTTGAAATTGCACATGTTTGATTGGGATAGATTAGTGAAATTGTTAAATGAAGGGGGAGGTTGAGAATAAGGAGGTGGGAAACCATGATAGGTAGTGTTAAATGGAAAATTGAGAGTTTAGCCAATTCTCCACTTGGAAGGGAGGATTCACTAAGCTCAAATTTTACTTGGGAGAACTTTACATTCAAAAGAGGGGTTGAATCTACTAGATCCAATCCTAAATGATGGAACGATTGAATACTAAGTTTGAGATGATTCGGGATTCGATCGTGCACCTGGATCTGATAATTTTGAGATGATTCAAAGTTGCTCCATGAAATTGGGCTAAAGTTGTAGGGACTGTGTTCTTGGACAGGAGCGCCATCCAATCGGTCCTCTGAACTTTCTGCGCGTCAAAAATAAATTTTTCATCTTTGTGAATAAAGCATAATTCCATAAGTACAATTGTGCACTTGTTTCCTGCAGACAAAAGGAAAGGGAGATGTGTTGGGAATAGGGGTTGGCCTTCAGGTCAAACCCTGGTTTTGGAATTAACCAAGTGGTTAAAATAATGTAAATGAAAGGACTGAAAGTAGAAATCCACCTCTTTGAGTGGATGTTGAATTGACTAAAAATGAAATGGTGATACCTCCTTGTGAAGTTTTGCTTGCTCCACATGGAAACATGATTTCATGAATTAGAATGATGATATCCTCTTCAATGCTTGCAATTTTGACTCTATTGTTGCTCCAAAGCTTGAAGGAAGACCAAAAATGCTCAATCGCTCTTGAATTCTTGAATGCTTGATCTCTTGAATTTTCGGATGCTTGATAGTGATTTTTGTTAGATCATATATGTCAAATGAGAGGGGAAATCCCTCTTATATACTTGCCAGTAGGATTAATTGATTAATTTTCCGACTTGAACCGACATAGGGGGGAATAGGGCACCATGCCCTGGTCTTTCCCTATTTTGGGGTGGGATCAAGGTGGCTTTTGAGTGCATTGTTTAGTTGCAAGGTGTTTTTGATGTGCATGAGAATATTCAGGTCTCCAGTTAAGTGATCCTAAAATGGTCTTAGGAAGTGAAAACTAAAGGAAGTGCCAAAAAGAGTGTGAAATGGGAATCTCAATTAAAGAATACAATTTACGTAACTACATAATTTTAATATTAGGATTTACCTCTTCAAAAGATAATAAAAATTATAATTTTTAAAATTAATTTATAAAATAGAAATTAATTTTATTAATGTATACATTTTTAGCTTATTTATAAATTTTTTTTGAAAATTATTAATTTAAGAAATACATATTTCATGATTTTATTAATGTTTTAAATATATTTTTATTTTATTTTATTAATTCTTTAATATTCAAAATTTATTAATTTAATTAAAGAAGTGATTATATATAGATTTTTTTTTTATAACTTAAATTACGAAATATTGTAGGAGATCCAACTCTCTATCGATACGTATATCCATATGTATGAAAGTCTTTGGCACGCGGTGCAAGTGGTTATAAAATTAATCTTAATTGTCTTTTCGCAATATTCGCCGATAATGTAGAAAATGAATATTGATTTAATACGCGTTTGGAAAAAAATGAAATGTTGCTCAACCAATGACTAAGGGAATTATTTCTCTACCACATGACGAGGTTGACTTGACCACCTTGACGGATCACCCAAGGTATGAGGAAATAACCTCCTACCTTCTCTTAAATCTGGAAAATTATCAGAGCTTTTAGATGAATGTTGACTAATTACTAGTATACTTATATTTAAAGAATTTAGGTAAAATACGTCAAAAAATATCTTATGAAGAATTTATCATCCTAAGATTAATTCTAATTAATCTCTAGTTAAAATCTAACCCTAACCTTGATTTCAATCTAACCATATTTTAAACTAACACTGACCTTGATCCTAATTGTAATTGAATCTATAATCTTAAATATAATTAAAATTCAATATTTTAACTCTTAGTAAACCCCAACCCAAATTGAAAACTAACCTTAAACTTACCTAATTAAACCCTAAGCCTAACTTAATAATTTCTCCTAATTGATCTCTAACCTTATCTTAATCATAACCCTGATTAAACTTAAATCCTAATCCTAACTAAACCCTAACCCTAATGATAATGGAACTATTGTCATAATTTAACCCTAACTCAAAGATTCCTCCTATAACTCTTAACCTCAAATTTAACTTTAATTAAACCCTATCCCAAACCTTAAACATAATTCAATGCTAATCCTAATTATATCTCTAATTCTTATTCTAACCCTAGCCCCAAATCCAATTCTAACTTTAACCATAATCATAACTCAATACATAATGTTAACCTTATAACTAACCCTAATTAAATCCTAAACATAATTCTAATTGAGTGTTGACTCTACTTTAACTCCAACCCTAACAATAACCTTAACCTTAACCATAACCTTAACCCTTATTTAACCCTAACCCTAATGTAATCTTGAACCTTACCTTATTTGAATTCTAACCATAATTTAATCCCAACCCTGTAAATGGAATATTTATTTTATAACATAAATTGAACTGTAATCTTAAATTTATTTAAACCTCAGTATTTAAGCCTTTACTAAAACCTAACCCAAATTGCAAACTAACCTTAACCCAACCTTAACCATAACTCAATAGTTTCCCCTAATTTAATTGTAACTTAACCTTAACCCTAATTGATCATATAACTCTAATTGAATCCTAACCTTAACCCTAACCTTATGTGAATTATAATTATAATTTAATCCTAACTCTAATATTTCTCCTATAACTCTACTTTAACTCTAACATGAATTAGTAACCATAATTGCACTTCAAATAACGCTAAGCAAATTGAACATTAACCTCAACTTTAACCCTAATTGAATTGTAACCCTAATCTTAACTATAATTTAATCCTAAACCCTATCACTAATTCTAATTCTAACCGTAATCATAACCCTAACTGTAACCATAATCCTAATCCTAATTAAATGTTTCTCATTTGTCTTTACTTTCTTCACATTTAACATTGTATTCATTTAGAAGATTTATTATGGACAAAATTTTTATATAGGTTTAATAGAAACATTAAAATAATTAAAATGAGGATTAATTTTGGAATGTACTAATTTTTTTTTATGTTTTACATTATGTTCATTTTCATAACATTGTTATGATAATAATTCTATATAGGTTTAGTGGAAAGAATGAAAAAATCAAAATAAGAATGAATTTTAGAATATACTAATTTCATCACATTTTATTGTGTTTATTCTTCCAATTGATATTTTCCTTTGTTTAAAATATCCATATTAATTTTATACATTATGCTCATTTTAGTAATTTTTTTGTTGATAAGAATTCTATATAGGTTTAATCCAAACAATGAAAAAATCAAAATAAGAATTAATCTTGTAATGTACTAATTTCATCTTATGTTTGTTTTGTGTTTATTATAGTAGGTTTATTGTTGATAGATTTTTGTATAGATTTAATCAAAGCAAGTTTCCAGATATTATGTTTTTTTATGAAGAAGAATTTTATAAAAGTTTAAGTAAAACATAGGAGAAAATAGAATGAGGATTTCAAGAGTTTTTAGAGATTCACAGTTTTTCTAAAGCAAATTTTAGATGAATTTTTAACCCTAATCAGAATTGCACCCCAAATTAACTTTCAACAAATGGAACACTAATTGAACAATAACCCCGCCTTTCAACCATGATTTAATCCTTAACCCTATCTCTAATTTTAATTCTAACCCTAACTCTAATTTTAATTCTAACCCTAACCCTAATTTTAATTATCTCTAAGCATAATATAACCCTACCCATAATTCTATTTATTGCACTAACTATAACCCTTATTGATTATGAACTTTAAGTCTAACCCCAATTAAATCCTAATCTTAATCTTCATTGAATGTTTTGCTCATTTACCTTTCTTCTATGGTTTGTTACTAAATTTATTAATGTCCAATTACCTTCAAAATTGATATTTCTCTTTGTTGAACACATCCATATTAATTTCTTCACATTTTATATTGTGTTCATTTAGAAGGTTTATTGTGGATAAGAATTCTATATTGGTTTAATGGAAACATTAAAATAATTAATGAGGATTAATTCTAGAATCTACTATTTTTTTTTTATGTTTTAAATCTTAATAATTTTAGTAAGTTTGTTGTTGATAAGAATTCTATATAGGTTTAATCAAAACAATAAAAAAGGAAAATAAGAATTAATTTTAGAATGTACTAATTTCAAGGTATATTTTATTGTGTTTATTTTAGTAGGTTTTCTATTGATATCTTAAAATTAGAATTGTATGTAGATTTAATGGAAACAATCAAATCTGTTTTATTGTCTTTATTTTAGCAAGTTTTTTGTCAATAAGATTTCTATATAGATTTAATCAAAACACTAATACAATCAAAAAGAAGATTAATTTAGAATGTATTAATTTATTCCTTTTATATATAGAATATATTAATTTATTCACCTTTTACATTGTTCATTTTAATAGGTATTGTTCATTTTAATAGGTTTGTTGTGAAGAAGAATGGTTGTAAACCCAAATGTCCACTGTACTATATGGAACCTGTATTTGGCTTTGCTTTCATCAGGTTGCAAGCTATTGAATCCTCCAGCTTATGCATCCAAAAACAAATCGATGGCGAAATAAAGAGAAGGAAATATTGCAGAACTAAAATGGTTCTTATCTCACAAAATGTATCTTTGCAAAAGCATTGGAATGATTGTATCCTCTTCCACCTCTCAATAGTTACTAAAACTGATTGTAGGTCCACAACTGTCTAGCCTAAACAACAATTTTGGATGAAAAGCCAATGCTTTTAAATGCATGCATGGCCTGCTAATTCTTTCAATCCGCTACACATAATGAATGGAAGAGATTGTTGCTCCATTGTCTTCCATTGTTTCTCCAGAAGACAATGGGTGATTATTTGCCTGCTATTGCTATCTTGAAGAAATGGAGATTTTTCTCACAGAGAATATCAAATAGTAGCTCTTAAGGTTATTGTTTCCTCCATTAGATTCCTGATCTCATTTATTGTTGGAAGGTCGCCACTCTTCCCCTACCCTTCTTGGCATTAGATTCTATTTAGGGCAACATATGTTCGATTTGCTTATTGCACACGGTTCTCGGTGTCATAACTGTTCTGTAAGAGTAATGGTTCTGCAATTCTTTATTCATCTCTAGGTTCTACCAAACATGCAAACATTTCATGATTCCCCAAATGGAGTACTGTCTTGCCGCCACTGCCAACTATCTTGTTAGGTTTTGGAAGAGCATGCAAACGTTAAAATTTTCTTAATGATGCATTTTTAAATTTTTCTATAGGTTATTCAGTCACTTAAATGTTCTAAAAAAAAACATACATTCATTTACAATCATCATATAATATGTAAATCTTGTATAACTTTTTTGACTAAACAATTAATTAAATATGGTTATATATATTTTATTTGGCTGTTTATAGCTTTTGGAATCGAACTTCCTAATTCTTTGCTTTATGTCCATTAAGACTTTAACCACATCTTTCATATCAAGTCTCAGTTTTGGATCTTCATGTGTACACATAATTCCCAATCTTATAATTTTCTCCATATCATCATAAACTAAAATTGAAGTTGTTGGTTTTACACTACTTATTAGTTCCCACAATACAACTCCAAAAATGTATATATCTGCTTTTGGAAAATGCCTCATTTGATATGCTCTTTCTGGAAAGCACGATTTGAAATACAAGCACAATTGTTAGTCAAACTTGATTTAAAACAAGATTTAAACTTGATGAACATACTATTAAATTATTAAAATAAAAATTCAAAATAATAACAATTTCTCTTAATTGAATGAAAAGAAGAAAATCTTGAACCTAAATCTTGTCTGATTATATTAGAACTTCGTCCATTAATGATAACCTCTATCTGTATAACACAATACAAATTAAACAGAAATTATGTAGGATTTGAAAAGGAAATTGCCCTAACAAAACCCTAACGGACAAACCTATATCTTGTCTGATCATATTAGAGTGAAAAGGCTATCCACTCTTTTATCACAATAGTGGATTGAATTTAACAAACAAGAGAGGTTTATCATTATATAATCATTTTTGGTGGGTTACAACCCATGGCAATATCTTGATAATTAATAACTTGAACAAGAGAGGTTTATCTCTGGTTAACAGATGTATCCTTTGTTGCAAGGATCTGGAGAGTATGGATAATATTTTTATTCATTTCTAGTTTGTCAAGGAAGTCTAGCATCTAGTCGGGGATGCTAGCTGACATTTAGATAATGTAGACCTTCCTGGGTGATATGAGAAGCTTGATGAAGTGATGGAATCATAGTCCTTTTACTCATCCTATCACAAAAAACCTATGGCTCCAAATTCCCCTTTTGTTATGCAGATATATGGAAGGAGTGTAACAATAGGATATTTTGAGAGGAGGTTCAAAATAGTAAGGGTTTGTTTCACATCATAAAACAACAAATTAAAGAGAACTTGAATGTTTCTTCCTTTAATTCGTCCAAGATTATATGAAATCTGCTTGATCTCAAAATTAAACAATGTTGAGGTATAATGCACAATCTCTTGCATCTAAACTAGAACAAAACGATATTAAGAAATGTCTATTCTTCTTGGATCCCTTGGATGAGGGATGGACTAAACCACCAATTTTGATGGTTGTTCTAAGGGTAATTCCGGGTTATTAGGAGTGGGAGAAATTATTAGAGACAACACAAGTCACCTGATAGATGGGCAGTATATCAATTTGGGAAGAGGATCCAATAACAAAGTAGAGGCTATAACGGCTTAGCAAGGGCTTAGGCAACTATATCAATTAAAATGTAAAAATATAATCCTTGAAGGCCATTCCAATCTTATTATGAGTTTCTTAAATGGTAAGGTGAATACTTTGTGGGAAATAAAAAATTTTGTTGAAGAAAGCAAAAGGCTGATAGGTTATTTTCCCAAAATTAAAATCAGGGGAATAGAGCAGCCCATGAAGTGGCCAATCAAGGATTAAACCATAATGAATGTTATTTCTTCAATTTTAGGAAAAGTACTATCAGGCTCAAAAAAAAAATTGGTGTACTATCAGGCTCAAAAAAAATTGGTTGATGAAAGGAGTAAGTCTTATTTGGTTGACTTTGTCTCATATGCAAATATAAATGATGATAGAAAAACTTGATTTAATTAATAAGATAGGGAGATTAGGCACCAAATATTTTTTAATTCAAAAAAGGATGTTGAGCTTCTTGCTGACTTGGCTTTTAATGGAGATGTCATGTTGGAGTCTTATTAGGGCTTATAACAGCAAGAGTGATATTAATATTTTTAATGATGTCAGTGCTACAAAACAGTCTTATCACCACTTGGTCTTAATTACCAAGCATGGGGAAGTTATTAGAGGGAAAGGTAGCGGATGCATCTTGTTGCTTGGTATGATTAATTATGATGTGAGGTGTCTTTTCACTTTTGTAGAAAGGGGTGATGAACCTTTTTTTAAATGTCTTTTTAGAAGTTGTTCCTTATTTGCTGGGGTTAGCTACTTTAATTGTGGGCATTCTCTATGTCACTTTCAGATCTTTTACCAAGGTACAATGATTCTGATTTGTGACATGGAGGGTCCATTGAAGAGGTCGGAGCCAAAATTTTTCAAAGATCTTCAAAATAATGAAGAAGTGTGGGACGTTTTCTGTAGAGCTAGGATAAAGCATTTCTTTTTCTCTATGAGAGGCTATAACAGAGTCCTTTCATTGAGATTTTGCAGCTCCTAGCAAAAAGGTGAAGTCTCTATTGACAACATCTCCTTCATGGTCTCATCATAATACATTGTGGAGGTGACTACTTTAAGAAATGAAGGGAAAAAGGTTGAGAAAATAAGCTCTAGAGACTATAAGAGTTATCTGAAGAAATTTTGTAAGAAAGGTGAAATTTTGTAGAATGGGTATGATTGCTCTATTCTCCCCAAACCCTTTTCTATTGTTAGTCATTTTGTTATAAAATACTTCACTTTTGAAGGTTGTTAAACTACTATTCATGACTACCATTTCCCAATTCTCAACCACATTAGGCACCAAGAAAATTAATCTGCCTTATTACCTATTTACTTCTCTATCTACCAGTATTTCAGAAGGTGCGCTCCACCAAGGGATTATTTGTGCCCTTTACAAGTATCATTTAGACCACTGCCCTATCATAACCATTTTATTACGCTTCCTAGGCATATTTAACCTAAATATGATGCCCCACACTCATCTATGAGAATTGAGCTCATTGAAACTACGATCTATCATCAAATGATGAAACCCCCCATCACTAAGATTAAAGGTAAATATATTACTGTTGAATTGGCATATGAATCCCTAGAAGTTTCTCTACTCACTTGAATTACCAAAAAAAAAGAAACTTTGATGCCCCTAAAAATATCCCAGCTAAAGCTAGGAAGACAGAAAAAGACTCCAACAAGAAGAAGATAACTATTGATTTGGATAAAAATGATTCCGAGCTGGAAGATGAAGATTTATAGGATAAGGAAAAGAATGAGGGGATCTCTAGGGAAAGGAGGTTGGCTTGCCTCCTTGCTAATAAAAAGAAAGAGAAACTTGAAACAAAAGATGTTTTCCTTGAAGCTATGGAGGTTTATACCCCTGAAGATGATGATGGCTCCTCAAGCGATGGGTTGAGTGATGAGGAATTTCAAGTGGAAGGGGAGAAGAAAGTGGATGATAGTAAGGAGAATATAGAGGGCTTCAGTGACTTTCAAGATGATAAGGAAGAAAAGGAAAAATTGAAATGCAACTCCCCACCTCAGATGACATTTGAGGATTATGAAATGGTGCCTTATCCTATGGACTCTCCAATTGACAATGGAAAGTTCAGCACCAAAAATAAGGAGAGTCGCATAATCAACCTTCAAGTTAAGGTCATGAACCTTGAAGCCAAGGTGAAGGAGTATAAGAAAGAGTATAGCCTAATGAGGGACACCCTAAATTCTTTGTGCACCATGATTGATGGGGTTATGAGGAAAGTGGTTGTGGGGTTTGTTTCAAGGTAGAGCAGGATGAAGAAAAAGGAAAAAGAATTGAAGGGGAATGGAAACTTAGTAGAGGATGACCAGAAAGAGGATATGTCAATCTCAAATATCTGGTAGGAGTAGATGAAGCATCTCATGCAGAACTAGAATCTCATCAAGGATGATTAGGTTATTACGATTTTGGTGCACTTTTTGGATGGGTTTAATTTTGTATAAGGATTAGTAATTTTGTGTTTAGTCATTATAGTTTTATGCTCTATCATAGCACCAGGGACTTATGGTTAAATAGGCTCGTGTTCCTACTTAGTGTGTTGATTTAATTATTCTATTGTATTACTCATATATTACTATGACTCTTTATAGTTACCTATTAGTACTTTAATTTGCAATAGTAGGTAGTCTGGTAGGGTGGTTTTCTTCAACTATGTTGGTATGATAGATTTTTATTACTTTTGAGAGCTATTTTTGTTCTTTTTGGGTGCTTGGTTGTGTTATGCTTGAGGTTGTTTGGATACTCTCTGGTTTTGTTGTTTTGTGAGGGTTCAAGGCCGTATCCTTCCTAAAGTAATAAAAAAACATGCCTAATTTCTAATATTCTATCCTTATTGCACCATGTTTTTAATAGATGTAGGTGAATTCAAAATTATAATTGATGAGAAAAATAGTATAAAAAATCATATTTTAGACTATGACACACTAAATAGTTCATGCATTACTAAACATGTCACTGACCATGGGGTAACAATAATCCATGACTTAAAAGATTAAATAAAATACAATCACCTATTTCTACCATTACAAATGACCTTTGAAAATTCTCAAATATGAATATGGATACACATGCTACCCATCATTACCTTTTTTTTAACATAGATATATAAATTACAAAAATAATCTCACAATAAGCATTGCTAGTGATTTCCACTCCCTCTTGATGGAAAATATTTTTAATGAAGCATCAGAAGGGATAAATACCTTAAATATTATGAGGAAGATGAGGATCGGGATGTTGAGGGGGAACCTAAGGATAACTATGAAGGGAAGAGTATAGTAGTGGAGATTGAGTATCTCAGTGCAATTGTGGAGAACCTGGAGACACTACAAAAGTGTTTGGGATGCAAAATAAATGAGGATTGGATTATAAATATGGAGGGTGGTATCAAAGAATTGATAAAGGTTAACAACTATCTATTATAAAAATGTGTTATGCAAGTTGTGATGGTTTCTAAGAAGATCAAGTGGAAGAAGAAAAGAAAATTCCACATTATAATGGATAGCAGAAGGACAAGGGAGAAGAACAAAGGTAAACTTATCTTGTGGGAGTGGTGCAGTCATGGATAGGAGGGTCCTCAAAGAGAATGATTTGGATCGTGCACCAAATGAAACACAACTAAAACGACAAAGGGATGGAGGAAATACAGGATCACATTTACTATATCATAAAAATTGATTACAAACTTCTAGCAACATTTGGGCTCACAGATTCGACTGACATGCCCGAGTACAAAAAATGTGTGTTATGCAACATCTGGTTCAAGCAAGGATGCAAGCCAACTCTGAAACTCCTAACTTTTAGATCTATCCTCTATCTTCTAAAACTTTATTTTAAATGCTCAATTACATTGATTTATATGATCTAGAATAATTCACAAACCGAGGATAAGATTGATGAACATGTCCACAAACCAAATCCGGTTCCGCAACATCCGATGAGAAAACCGAAAGAAATGTTGAAGGAAATACTGAAACTACAAAACATGAAATAAAATGAAAGGAAAATGTTATTTTTTTTGTTGCTTTAATATTCCCAAGAACTAGGGATTCTCCTACATCAAGGAGGAGGAATGGAAAGACATTCTAGATAAATTTGGCTATCTAGTTTAGTGAACCTATAGTTTATTTTAATGTTCTGATCTCTAGGTGATTTGTAACTAATTTCTATGTCCTCTAGTTTCTCTAAACTATTTTTTTTATATTTTGTTGTTAATTTCAAGTTAAACCCTTTAGAAATGGGGACTTTCTCTCCAAGCCTATTTTTTGGATTAATATTTGAAGTTTTGAATTGTATGGGCTGTAGCCCTTTCCCTGTTAAATCTAATAAAGAACAATGATGGTAATGGATATTCTAGTCATAACAGACAATTCTATTAGGGCATATATGTTATTGATCAATAAAAATGATGTAACAAAAAATGTATATGCAAATCCAAGAACTATTCACAAGTACAACCAACTATAATGGATACGAAATATTCATTTCATTGGTTAGTAAAAATATTTCTTTCTATCGTGGCCATCAAAATTATGCAAAAGCATTGTTACAAATAAATTTTGGTTTTTTCTTATCTTGTTCTATTTTTGTCTGTTAGCAAATTTTGTTTTAGGTCAGTTTCTATCCCTCACAATATCATTGATATTTAGTCATTTGGATGAGATTTCATTTAAATTTTATTCTAGGAACCTAGTTCCCAATGATTTACCATGGAAGGTAGGGTACAAGAATGTGTGTCTATCACCACTTGGATAAATTGCTCCGACACCATGGGAATTGGTTAGAATCTGCCAACACAATGATTGCGATTTGCAAACTAATCATGCTTGGAAGGAAATAAAATATGAGGAAGGAGGGAAAATAATGGTTGGTCAGGAATTTATTGGAGAAGAAAGAAATCACAATGAATTGATAATTCAACACTTTGAAAAGAAGTAGGTCAAGTACAAGAAAATTGGGAAGAAAAAAAGAATAGTTAGGAGTGCTAGATAGCAAATCAGGTCATGGAGATGAGTAGTCAAAATTGGATTTTAAAATCGATTGTTCATACAATAAATCATACCATTGTATTCCTTTGTACTCTTTATAATATAGGTCGATCAAGGAATAAAATAGTTCTCTATTTTTACTGGTTATTTTTCTCTATCTAAATCTATCACTATTGAATTCTCGTCACATAATTGTTATCTACGTTTTATTACTAAAGTTCCCATCATTCTCGAATTTCTCAACATTTTTCTATTTCTACATTTTCATTTGAATTTATCATCGACTTCTAGTTTGAAGGCTACCATCATAGTTGGTCTTAGAGAAACATGAGATTGGGTTTTGTGATATGGTCACTATGCCACCAAGAAGAATAAGAAAAAGGGATGTTAAAGCAAGAGGCTGAAGAGGTCATGAGAAAGGAGTTCTAGAGATGTTGTGAAACCTAGTAGAAATCATAGATGCAATAGAGAAAACACAATGGAGAGGAAAAGTAGTGGATGATGTTAGTGAAGTTGAAGAAGAAGAAGAAGAACCCCAAGCTATTGATGATGTTCTGGTAGAACCAGAAAGTATTGAAGAAAGATTATTAAAATCAGTTGTGGGTGTTATAACCAAACCAAAAATTGAAGTTTTTACTTATTCTACAATCCTTAAATTGGAAGAAGTCATTGATTGAATGAATTATCTTCGAACATATTTTAGTTATGAAGGAGTTGTAGAAGAAAGGAAAGTTATATTTTTCTATACAAGGCTCAAAGGTCACACTTCTATATGATGTGATTAAGTTCAATCTAAAAAATAAAAGAAGAATAAGGAGAACATAACTTATTGGAATAGAATGGTTGTTAATTTCCTTCTTGGAGACAACCAACCAATATTTTCAAAATATTTTAGAATCTCAAGTAAAAGGATATGTAAGTAAAAGAATATATGGAAGAGTTTTACAAGTTGGTGATTAGGTTTGGCCATAGTGATGAAGATTTTGAAATGATAGTAGGATATTTGAATGACTTCATATTTAGTTTGAAGGATGAATTGACTCTAGTATCCCTTAGAATTTTTGAGGAAGCGTATCAATTTTCCACAAATACAGAGGAGAAGATTGTAAAAAATAAAAACCAATAAGGAATGAATAGAGAAAGATGAAGGGGAAAGTGTAAAAAAAGAAAGTATAAACACCATCAAGATGAAGAGGAAAGTCATTAAATTGGACCTATCAATGAAGAAAGAGGAGGATATCAAAACAAAGGAGGTAGATCCTATGGAAGAGGTCTTTTGAAAGGAAGAGGAAGAGGCTTTGCTGGTATGTATATAGTGTGTAACCAGTGTGCTAGTCATAAGATTTGTGAGAAAAGAAATCAAATTGTGAAAGTAGATCAAGAAAGTGTGGGATCACATGCTCATCACAAAGAACCTAAATTCGAAGAGTTGTTGTTGTTTAAGGGAGTATTGTTGAAGCCGCTAAAGGTGAGTTAAGAACTAGTGGAAAGAAGACCTTTATTCAAGATAAAATGCAAGACAAAGGCTAAGATACAAGATGATTATAGACAATGGAAGTATTGATAATCTTGTGGCTTTAAAAATCCTTAAGAAAATTGGGTCATAAGAAAACTAAATATCCTTTCCCTTATAAAGTTTCTTGTCTATAGAAAGTCTATTAGTTGCTGGTAAATGAAGAAGCCTTGATTGAATTTAAAATTGGAAGTTATAAAGATAGTGTTATGTGTGATATTATGCCCATTGATGTGTGTTATGTATTGCCTGAAAGACCTTGGTAATTTGAAAAGAAATATGTGTATAATGGAATGGATAATACTTACACTTTGGAAAAGGATGGTATAATGTATACATTCTTGTCTATGCAATAACAAGAAGGGGAGAACAATAGTAACAATTGAAACAAGGTATTGACGGTAATTAAAAAAAAAATTTCACATGATATGAAAGATGTAGAAGTAGGATATGCTTTGGCACTCAAGCCCAAGGCTGAGCTTACCTCTACAAAACTAGATACAAGATATCTTGAAGAAAAATTATATGGATATTGTTCTAGTTTGTTTTCTTGGTGAGTTGCCTCCCATAAGGAGTATCAGTCTTCATATGGCTTTGTTATTGGGAGCTAGCCTCTAGTGTATTAAATTTAAGTGTTGGTTGTACATAAGAAACTAATTTGTTTGATATAAACATGCCTACCATAGGAAGCATTGGGAAATCGAGCTTGGAGTGTTCGTACTTTTAAACTTTCTGCAATGATAATTTGTTGGTATTTTCAGTAATTCAGTATCTTAATTTTTAATCTTTCAAAATTCATTACTCATTTGGAATTATACTTAATTTTTTATAATAGATTATTTGGCAATTCATGTGTTTAAAGTTAAGTTTTTCTTGTCTATATCATGAAAAAATGACACCTCATCAATCAATATAATTTTAAAGGTTTCCAAAAAGGTTAGATCAATAAAAATGTATTTGTCTAGTTCATAAATTTTATGCAGATACCTTTTGGTTCCTCCATTTGGAATAATGTCGTTAAAACTAGAAAAGACATAAAAAAGAATAACAAAATGATTATAGGTAACAGGGAAAGAGATAACTTCTAGAAAGATGTTTCGGTGCACTGCTAGGCCCTTGCTGATCTCCCAAATCTTAGAAACATCTATGCCTTCCTAAGTAGATGCTGCAGGGTGAAAGTACATGACTACATAGTGCGGCAAGGGGAGAGAATTTCTAGGAGAAATCTAAAAGGGACTATCACTAATTGTTCCAATATCCCTGTGGAGATTAATGATCCACTTATGATGCAGGCTAAGGAGCTCTTAGATATTCTTGTTGACTATTCCCTTTTGTCCTCTCATATGGAGGATGAATGGATATGAAAAATTAATTCTTCAGGAATCTTCATTGTCAAATTGTCTTACTAGGATATGGAGGTAGAAACTATAGAGAATTTGAATTGGAAATAAATTTGGATCAAAGGCCTGATTCGTAAAATAAACTATTTTTGGTGGGCTACGGCTGATGGGAGGATTCTGACTACTGATAATCTTAACAAGCGAGCCTTCTCCTTTGCCAATAGATGTGAGCTTTGTTATAAGGACATGGAAAGTATAGATCATATTTTTCAGCACTGTAGTTATGATCAGGAGATTTGGGATGCTATTCTAAAGGACTTGAAAATTTATTGGAATAATCCTAAAACTATGAGAAAATTCATAGATTCATGAACTATGGCCCCCTACTCTCACCCTATTTCTAGGGATCTGTGGCTTCAAACTACTCCAATTAGAGCCTGGAACATCTGGAGGGAAGAAAATAAAAGAACTTTTTTAGAGAACAAAGGAAAAATAGCAATGTTCTCGCTAATATTAAAAAACATCAGGTGAGAGAAAATATCAATGTGGGCTCCCTAGGCATCTCTAAAGTATTACCTACTCTTTTGGACCTCCACTTAAGAAAAAAAAAAGGTTTTCAACATAACGTCTTGAAGCTTAACTATAATTACTTGTTATCGAGAAAAAGTTGCACTTGGCTTCCTCTAGATTCGGGTTGGATCAAGCGCAATTTTGATGGCTTCTATAAAGGTAACCCTGGTTTGTCTGGGGTGGGCAGCTTAATTAAAGATTAGGGGGGGAGGTTTATTTAAGAATATGGTACCAATTTGGGGATTGACATGAATAATAGAGCTAAAGCTATAGCAGCTTGGATGTGTAAGGAAAGCACAGTGCAAAAAATGCTCTCCTACGCCAATTCTAAGGGGAACAAAGCAAGTATGCCTTTTAAAAAAAATTTGTAACACATTAAGATGACACAGACATATGATTCAAATATCCAAACACACAAAGATATAACACCAAGATTTATGTGGGAAAACCCTTACGGGAAAAACCCCACCACCCAACTGAAAGACTACTTTATTTATAGTAAACAGATTACAATAAAGATGTAGTCTTAACATAGAAGGTATTCATTCTTAGTCTATATAGTTCATAATTATGCTATAACATCATGCAGAATATTCAAGACTACAAACATGCAATACTACAACAACGTAGCCTTTCTGAGTTTCTTCGTAGTTACTTCGTTATGCTCTGATCAACACAGACCTATTGCTTCACTTTGCTCTACTCGACCATGCTCTAATTTATATAATAACTCCCCACAATGATCACTCTGATCCTTTGACTGTAAACAAGCCATCTGTTGAATCAGACCATTACATTCTTGTTAGTTAGAATAACAACTTCAGAGTGTAACTGTCAAGCGATAGCCACTCGATTCATGAACTCGTGGAAACCAAAACATCCCACATTCATCTAGAAGTTGGGTCGGTTCGTATTAAAGTACCCCAACATAAACATTCTAAGTGTTCGCCTACTAGTCTTTTGGAGTTTAGTTCGGGCGGCCATCTGCAGTCGGATATTTTCCCGATCGGCCATCAGAAAGACTCCAAAATGAGTTACTCTGATCTCCCGATGACCTAGAGATGATCCCATCGAGACATTGGAAAAACCTTCTTGTTGTCTCCCTGATCCCCGATCACTCTAAGGCTATCTACACCAAACCATCAAGTCATCGACCAAACTATGAACAAGTAATCTCAATCCCCGATACCACAGTAGATGGCTTCATCGCCTCATCGGAATAGCACTCCAACAGATAGACCCAATCTCCCGATGATACCCGAATGGTGAAGGTGACTCCATCAGGTCATCAACAAGACATAACTGAGAAATTTCTACCCCGATTGTCTGGTCTTCCTTGATCTCTTTTTGTGCTCCGTCACATGGAACCTTCTAATTGGTTCTGGGGTCCCTGTCCTGCCACCTTAGCACAGCCTCACTAACCACCTAGAATAAAGCTCTTCTTTGTTGGGCCCCACCTTAGTTACCAAGTCACGGAGGATATCCATCAAGCAACATCACACTGCAATATAGTGACAGAAGTCCGATTGTTCTGGACTTGCTCACTGGTTACCTCGCTTGAGTTGCTATCTTGTCGAGCCCCACCATGGTCGCCAAGTCCCAGAGGATAAACTTCATGTATCTTGCCATAGCGGTATAGCAACAATCGTCTGATCATTCCAGACTCACTCACTTGTTAACCAATCACAGGAAGAAGGTTCCATCGACCCATCGACAAGAGTCACATCGACAGCAGTTTGATCGGGATAGGTTACTCCGATCCCTGATACCAATGAAGGAGACCCAAGAAGATACATCGGATATCGGCATAGCTTCTCACAGATTTCTCTCGATAGCCGATGTCACCCCGATGACTGAAGTCAACTTCGTCGGGTCATCGGGATGACCTAAGACCAGCTATTTTGATATATGAAGCATTCCAACTGGAAGACAGCTAACACATCAGGACTTCGGTGTAGCAAATAACAACCTCTCCTGATAGCTGATACCAAATCCGAGAAGTCGAGTTCATCGGCTAGAGTTGTCTCGATAGAAAGAGTCCAACCTGATACCTTCCCGCAAGCTGTTCCATTGGGGTAAGCTACCCCAATCAAACCAAACACTGGTAATGAGAATTCGAGGCATATTCCCAACAATCTCCCACTTGCCGAGGAATCCACTGGACCTGTCTACCATGCCGACACCACTGAGAACCATGGACTCAAAAGCCCATTAATGTTGATATAACACTCGATCATAGACCATCAAAAAATATAATTTACTTTGTGCAGCACTGAGACATATGCAGAGCAGTCTCATCTTATTCATGAATACTCCCACCTTTTACTGATCACACATAGAAGCGATCCACTAAGAAAATCATGACTCTGTCTCCTAAGCACACAAAACTTCACGATCCAAAAGCTTAACCAAATGTACCAACATTTGTTATAGACATAGTTAGAATAGCACCCACATCCAGTGCTAGTACTTCCAACTATACATACCTTTATGGTATAACAAGATGAATTTCAAATCATCAACATATACATCCTGGTACTCACAGTCTCAAACTTGAAGTGCAATGACAGTCACATACACACCAAGAAGCTCCCACTACATAGGTAATGTTAGAATTGAAAAAGATCCCTTTTAAACATTACATAGAAGTAAATAAAACCTTTGTACCAAGAGAATTCACAATAATAACTATAAACAAAGAACCTGCAAGCAAGTCTTCACAACATCTTGTATCATACCCTTTCTTCACCTCTAAATCCTAATTGTGTTATCATAGATGAATGCCTTTCAGTTGAACCTATTACTCATTCCAAACTAGCACCATCTACGTTTCCACATTTCCAAGAGAACTTGTAGTTGATCATTCCATGCCAAAAATTCAAATGCATAACCACATTATCATGAAGTATCAAGCAAATGATCAATGTACTCAAAATATAAAAAACAAAACCAAGATCAATGTCAAAGTTCCAACTACAGAATCAGGAACATAAAATGACAAACATGATCTAAAACATCTCATCTAAAGAGATTGCATGCTCTGTATGAACATAACCATATTATGTCAAAAAACTCTAAATGTATCTCAAGAGTATATCCTGACATAAAAACATCTTGACTAAGGATTTCAACATCTCTATCAAGGACCCCTTATGAATTCTCGAGATATTAACATCCCCAGTTACAAGAAGAACATTCGCCAATACATGATGAATCTGCATCACTGCCAAAGGCCTATGGTACCTAGTCTCACATGGCATCATGATTGAACTAGACACCACCAGATGTCTGACTTGCTAAAGAAGCTTAGAAGGCATCTCCATCCTCATTCTGTGAGGACCCAGAATCAAAAGAACTCTTGTTTTCTTTCTTCTTCTTCACTTTGCAATCCTTCTGAATGTGACCAACCTTCCCACAGTTCCAACACTTTGCTTTGGACTTCTTTCCAGGAGAAGAACTTTCCTTTGAATTGGATTTAGACTTCTTGTCCTTTGTCTTGCCATGAACAGCAAGGGCCTCCTTCACCATCTTAGAAGATTTTCTTCGTGTTTCTTCTGATAGTAACGAAGCAACCACATTATCCATTGTGAGCTTAGTTGTTGTACTCCTAATGGCCATTACCAGATGATCCCAAGTGTCAGGAAAAGAACATAACAGAAGCACACATCAATCCTCGTCATCAATCTAGACTCCTACAGAGGTTAGTTGAGCAACGATCATGTTGAAAACATTCAAATGATCTGCAATGGATGTACCCTCATCTATTTTTAGGGAATATAACTTCTTCCTCAGGAACAATTTATTTACCAAAGACTTTCCCTGATAAATGTATCCAAGCTTCTTCCACAAAAGATTAGTAGTCTTCTCCAAATGGACATTTAGTAGAACATAATCTACCAAACAGAGTAACCCTCTATCTTTTCTATCTGCAAGATCCTAGTCTTCTTGCTTCATGCCTGAAAGCTTAGAAGTTGCATTCATAGCAACCCAGAGACCTCTATTAACTAGTAAGTCCTCCATCTTGAGTTTCCACAACTCATTTAACTCACACCATTTAATTTCTTGATCTCCATTCACCCAGAAGCATTTGCCATCTCAATTTGCAAACAAGACAATTAAACACTCTGCTAGACTCCCACTGAAAATAGAATTGACACAAAAAAAAACCCTACCCAACATGGATAACAAAATAGGCTAGGCTTTGATACCACTTGTAAGGAAAGCACAGTGCGAAAAACACTCTCCTACGCTAATTCTAAGGGGAATAAAGCAAGTATGCCCTTTGAAATTATTTTGCAACACATTAAGATGACATAGACAAATGATTCAAATATCCAAACACACAGAGAAACAACACCAAGATTTATGTGGGAAAACCCTTACAAGGAAAAAGCCACCACCCAGCTGAAAGACTACTTTATTTACAGTAAACAGATTACAATAAAGATACAGACTTAACAGAGAATGTATTCATTCTCAGTCTACATAGTTCAGAATTTTGCTATAACATCATGCAGAACATTCAAGACTACAAACATGCAAGACTACAACAACGTACCCTCTCTACATCCCTTTGTAGTCAATCTATTTTGCTTTGATCAGCATAGACCTATCGCTTCACTCTAGTCTGCTCAACCGTCATTCAACCTCCTTGCTCTGCTTGACCACACTCTGATTTATACAATAACTACCCACAATGATCACTTTGATCCTTTGACTGCAAACATGCCATCTGTCAAATAAGACCATTACATTCTTGTAAGTTAGAATAACAACTTTGAACTATAACCGTCGAGCGACAACAAGTCGGTTCACGAACTCGTGGAAACCAAAAAATCCCACATTCATCTGGAAGTCGGGTTGGTTCATATTCAATCACCCCAACAAAAACATTCTAAGTGTCTACCTACTAATCTTTTCAACTTCGGTCTGGGCGGCCATCCGTAGTTAGATATTTTCCCCATCGGCCATCTGAAAGACTCCAAAATGAGTTACTCTGATCTCCCGATGACCTAGAGATGATCCCATCAGGACATCGGCAAAACCTTCCTGCTATCTCCCCGAACCTCGATCACTCTAAGGCTATCTACACCAAACCATCGGGTCATCGACCAAACTATGAACAAGTAATCCTGATCCCCGATACCATAGTAGACAGCTTCATCAGCTCATTGGAATAACACTCCAATAGATAGACCCAATCTCCCGATGATACATAATTGCCAAAGGCGACTCCATCAGGTCATCGGCAAGACATAACTGAGAAACTGCTACCCCGATCATTCGATCTTCCTTAATCTCTTTTTGCACTCTGCCACGTGGCACCTTCTGATTGGCTTTGGGTCCCTTCCCTGCCACCTTAGCATGACCTCACTAATCGCCTGGAATGAATCTCTTCTTTGTCGGGCTCCACCTTGGTTGCCAAGTCACAAAGGATATCCATAGAGTAGCTTCCCATTGCGGTATAGCAATAGACGTCTGATCGTCTTGGACTTGCTCACTGGTTACCTTGCTTGAGCTGCTATCTTGTCAAGCCCCACAATGGTCGCCAAGTCACGGGGGATAAACTTCATGCATCTTGCCATAGTGGTATAACGAATCGTCTAATCATTCTGGACTCGCTCACCTGTTAATTGATCATAGGAAGAAGGTTCCATCAGCCCATTGGCAAGAGTCACATCGACAACGGTTCCATCGAGATAGGTTACTCTGATCGCTGATACAATGAAGGCGACCAAATAAGATCCATTAGATGTCGACATAACTTCTCACAGACTGCTCTCGATAGCCGATGTCACCCCGATGACCAAATTCAACTTTATCAGGATGACCTAAGACCAGCTATTCCGATATGTGAAGCATTCCAACTAGAAGACAGCTAACACATCGGGAGTTCGGTGTAGCAAATAACAAACTCTCCTGATAGCCGATACCAAATCCGAGAAGTCGAGTTCATCGGCCAGAGTTGTCTCGATAGAAAGAGTCCAACCTGATATGTTCCTGTAAGCTATTCCATCAGGGCAAGCTACCCCAATCAACCTGAACACTGGTCAGGAGAATTCGAGGCATATTTCCAACAGGATGGGCCCCTCTAGGATTCAACATAACTCGATGGGGAATGTAATATTGGAAGCATATTCAAAGTTGATTATTGATTGTCTTAATAATTCCAGTCCCCCCTTGGAAGATCTGAGAGATTATAAACAATTGTAAATGTCCCCTTAATCTCTTTGAGAAAATTACTGCTCATCATACTTATAGGGAGGGAAATATGGTGGCCGACCTTATTGCCAATAAGGGTTTGAGAAATGCAGATTGGCAATTTTTAAACTTTAGTGAAAGCTCTAAGGAGCTCAAAGAGATTCTGGCTTATTAAAGGCTTCAACACAAATAGGGGAACAAGGGCAGATACTAACAAGGGTTCGGACAATCAGGTTTTGAGTACTTATTTACATGACCACATTTTTTCAATTTTTCAAAAATTATGTGGGCCCCTATAGTATGACAGATAGGTTTTGGATAATTTTGAGCTTTATGTTTATGTGTTATTTTTCTAGCTGGACTATGTATGACAAAGATGACATGGAACATAATGGTCTCGATGCAGGTACAAGAATTCAAGCTTATTACTTCAAATGGATCTCTTTAGATTGGATTTTTATTAGAAGTAAAGGTGACTTCTTTAATTTTCACAGAGCCTTAAATTTTAATGATTTGAAAGGAAATTATACATGTGACAACATTGGTGTGAAAGAGTTAAAAAATGACCTTTCCAGAAATATTTCTTTATGTTTGCCTGCGATTGTGAAGAACTTGAGCTATTTCTTGGGTCATTTTTATAGAGATAATCTGCACTCTGCTTGTCCTACTTCTGACATGGGGGGCCCTCTTAAGAGAAGTGAGCCTAAAAACTATGAGGGATTCATGAATATGAGGAGATTTGGGAGATGTTTCAGAATGTAGCTTTTACCCCCTTCTTTCTAGCTTTGAAGGGTTACAATAAGGCCCTGACGATGTAGTTATGTAACTCTTCATAGAATGGTGTTGTGACTATCGAGAGGATCTCCTTCACTGTGACGTTGGATTACATCGTGAAGGTCACCTATCTGTCGAATGTTGATAAACAAGTGGAAAGACGCAATAGTGGTGACTACAAAGGGTTTATAAAAAAATCCTTTGAGAAAGGGGGAGAAACTGAAGGCAATTAAGAATGAGTATGGTCGCTTGGCTCTTCCTAAACTGTTTCCCATAGTTAGTTATTACGTTATGAAGTATTTTGTTCTAGAAGGTAGATACACTATTGTGCACGGTTATCATTTTCTTATTCTCAATCATATTATGCATGGGGAGAAAATCAATTATCCTTTTAGCCTTTCTTTCTATTTTCTTCCTTAGAATCCTCCATTCAAAATGGTGCCAACCCACCACTCCACCAGGGCCTTATCTATCTGCTTTACAGGTTTATTGCAGACCAATCTCCCAGGCTCAATAGTTTGTCCCCTATGCTTGGGAATGAAAGAAACTAAAAAAAATATTGGTAAGGCCTCCAAGCTTGTGCTTATTGACCCTGTGTCTTAGTTTTCACTTGGATCCACCTCCTCTATAGAGAAAAGAGGAAACTAAACCCTTGCACTCTTGGATAAAGAGTCCCTAGAGCTTGCTTTGCTAAATTTGAACCCAGATAAGAGAAACTTGAAACCCCCAAGAATTCCCCAATTAAAGAAAAAAATCGGCAAAGAGTCTGTGAGTAAAAGTATAACCATAGACCTAGACCTCCACAATCAGGATGAATAGGAGGGAAAACCATCGAAATAGGACAAAACTGATACCAACTTCGGGGAAAGGAGGTCAGCTAGGCTTCTAGCTAAGGAAAGAAAAGAGGAAAATAGAAAAGTTGATAATAGGACCAATGTTAAAAATCTAGAGGAAATTTATGATTTGGAGGAGGATGAGGAGATGGTCCCCTATTCCCAAGACTCCCCTGTTAAGATAGATGATGACAATAATCTGTATGAGAATTTACTAGAGCTCAAAGAGAGAGTCGCCACTCTCATGAGGAAGAATGAGGTACAAAATATGAAAATAAAAAACCTGTGTCATGCCTTAAGCTCCCTTTGCTACATTATAGATGGGGTTATGAAGAATGTTGTTTTAGGCACGGTTTCTATTCAGAAGAGAATTAAAAAGAACAAGAAGAAGATGGTGAAGCAGGGCTAGAAGGAGCAAGATACAGGCGATGACGAGGAGAGGATGGACACCTGGGAATACAATCTCAAGAGACTCCAATGTGATTGGAATCTACTTAAGAAGGATTAGTTTCTCTTTGGGTTCTGGTTTCTTGTTCTTTTTTCTTATGATCATATTAAGGATGTTGTGATGGGTCTACATACCCTTTAATGTTAACTTTTATTATGATAGGACTGATAAGACTTTTAGTAATATGCTCTTTGTTGATGTTATTGTTAAGACCTTTTGTAGTATGCTTATTAATAATGTTTATAAATGAGATGATAAGTCTAGAAGCTAGAGGTTAGTTAGGATGTGCAAAAATAGCTACAGAACTATGAAAGTTTTTTTATTATTTTTGAAGGGTGGCCTCTGTGTTTCGTTTGGTCTTTGGGTGGTTGTTCTTTGCTTAAAGATTTAACTTTTTAATTCTCTATTGTTCTTGGTTCAGGGCCATCTCCCTTCTTATTTAATAAAAAAAAAATCCATATCCACAAGGATACATGCAAATGATGTATGAGATAAAGTACTAGTATTTGGGTCTACCTTAAAGGAAAATATCCTAGACCATTACCAAGAATCTAATTAGATGATTTACACCAAAACTATAGGGGAAGATAAAAAAGTCTTACCCAAACAAGGGAAATATCAACAAACTCCTTTAAATAAACTCTATAATGCTATGACTGACACTTAAAATATTTGAATTTTTGAAAGATTTTGGTAGGATATGTTTGGGTGGTCACATCCTACCAAATTAGGTCCCTTGAAAGGGATAAGAGAAATCTAGGCTTGCGATATTAGATATGGTCCTAATTTTGGTTTTTGATGACAACTAAAAATAAGATAATCAAGATTTAAAATAGTATAGGACACATCTATGTAAGTTGGAGGATAAATTCAAGGCCACAAGTGGTCCTAAATGGTAAGGGAAGTGGAAACTAAACTAAGTTCCAAGAAGAGTGTGAAATGAGACTCTCAATTAAGATGTACAATTTATGAAACTACATAATTATAATATTGTGATTTACATCTCTTCAAAAGAATTAAAATTATAATTTTGTATTTCACAATTTTTAAATTAACTATAAAATAGAAATTAATTTAATTAATTTATAAATTATTAACTTATTTATAATTTTTTTTTAATTATTAATTTAATAAATTTACATATTTAATAATTTTATTAATATTTTAAGTATATTAATTTTTTAATTTTGTTAATTCTTTATCATGCAAAATTTATTAATTCAATTGAAAAAAGTTATTATATATAAATTTAATATTTATTTTTCAACTTGAATTATTTTCAAGAGATTCAACTCTGTATCTCTCTACATATATCGATATGTACGAAACTCTTTCCCATGTGGTGCACATGGTTGTAAAATTATTCTTTATTGAATTTTCACAATTTTTGCTGATAAAGTAGAAAAAATATATTTTCATTCAATATTTAAAAATAAGTAAAAAATATATATTCATTTAATACTTGGAATTAAAATGTCGCATTCACATTTGGAATTATTTATCTATGACAAGAATAGGTTGAGTTGACCACCTTGAGGGGTCATCCAAGGTATGAGGAAAAGGCAATGTCTACGCAACACTTAGACTGTACCATTGACTCTGTTTAATAATTAATTGAAAAAAAAAATTCATAATATTTAAATATTCAATTAATTAAAAAATAGAGTCAATGGTATGGTCTTTCAATTAATTATTAAACAGAGTCAATGGTACAAATTGAGTGTTGCGTAGACAAAGGCTAAACCTTCTTTTAAACAGGGTTTGGAAAATTCTCTAAGCCTTTAGATAAATATAGACTAACTATGATGGATTCTTTCTTATTATATTATAATGATAATTAAATTTATCATTGATTGATTCGTTATCTAAATCATTCATTAATTCATAATGACCGACTACAAATATGATGTGTAACTCTTCTATAATATTTTTGAATAAACAATTAATTAAATTTGATTATTAATATCTTTTATTTTGATGCTTATGCAATCATGAACAAAGGAGTGATAAGGTGGAGCAATCCATGACTAAGATTAAGAAAAATCTCAAGAATTTGGTTGATATTAGTAAAGAAACCATGAACAACAGTATTGAGGGGCTTGAAAGATTAATGCCATGGTTGTTGATTATAGATCCTACCATAGTGATCTGGTCAAAGATATTGGAGGAGATGATACTATTGCTAGAGACAACAAAACTACTGGACCAGTTCCAGAACCAGGAGCAAAAGTGACATCAAGGGTACCTCTAGATTCATTATGGAGGAGCTGGAGGAAATCAATAGGATTTCCATCCAAAAGAACAAGGATCTGGTGCTCTCCCTTAATTGAGAGCTTTCTCTTTTGTTTTTCCTTTCTGTCTATTTTTTCCTTGTTTTGTGTCTTCTCAGGGTCGCTACCCTATTTCGATGTTGTTTCATGTTTGTTTGGTTGATGGCCGACTATTGTAAACCTTTTGGTTTCGAGTCCATGCAAAACCCGTTTATCTTATATAAAAAAAAAATAGATAACCATTTGAACTTAAATAATTAACAAATAAAATTATGTAAACATTTCAATAGAAATGACAGGGGTAGTTTAGATTACATTACATTGTAGAAAAGAAAAGTTATAGCTCACTTGCTAAAAACACATAGACGAATCACTTAAAGTTTCATAATATTGAAATTATTTGTTTGGTAGTATAGAAATTGGTATATTGAACTCCCTAATTCCTTTCTTTATGTATATTAAGATCTTAACCACAACTTGCATATTAGGTCTTAGTTTTGGATCTTCATGAGTACAAATAATTCCCAATCTTACAACTTTCTCCATATCATCATAAACTTGTTTATCATTATAAATACCTTTCAAGAAATCATCAATGAACTCCATCATGTTGTTTGTAGCCTTTACCACGTTTGCCCATTGTGAAAGGGTCAATCCCTTCTCAACTAAAATTGAGCTTGTTGGTTTTACACCACTTATGAGTTCCAACAATCCAACTCCAAAACTGTATATATCTTCATTTGGAGAAGGCCTCATTTGATGCGCTCTTTCTGTAAAACACAATTTGAAATATAAATACAATTGCTAGAAAAACTTAATTTAAAACAAGACAACAAAAAAAATTAAAAATAATTTTTATTAGCATAATATAGAATTATTAGATCAAAAATTGAAACATAAAGCTTGAATGCAAAGAAGAAATTATTCTTAAAACATAAAAGCTTGAATGTAAATCTTGTTTGATTATATTATAACTTAGTCAATTAATGATAACCTATATCTGTATAACAAAATAAAAATTAAACACAAATTATGTAGGATCTAGAAAGGAAATTGCCATACCCAGAGCTGTATAACCAATAGTAAAGAAAGAACCCAAATAGATTGGGGTGAGCTCACTATTGTTTGTAATCCTAGCTACACCAAAATCAACAATATGGGCTTCCGGATGTTCATCAACAAGTATATTTTCAGGTTTCAGATCACAGTGCACAATTGTAGTCTTGCATGAATTTGGAAACTATTGTCATCTCTTGACCGTTGAAGAAATAACCCAATATTATCATTTCAATTTCACAAAAATATATAAATTTTATTAGATTACATCATTTCAAAATTGAAAACATATATTTTAGTTTCAATTGATTCAATTAAAATATTTGAATCAATATTGACCATTTCCTCTATAGAAGTGTGAAATAGCTTTGGGCTTTTACCCCCTAGTCCTTCACATAAGTAATCCCATTTCTTGGTAGCCAATTTGTGTGCTACTAGGTATTTTTATTTGAAGTGATTAAGGTGAGTATCATTGTCTAAAACAACATGGTCCGTGAAAAGCCACCGATTAATATTTCCTTCTATAAACTCATGATTAATTTCAGCATGAGATTGGAATGTAGTAGGACCACACAATCTAACCACATGTTCTTTCTTCTTCTTCTCTTTGGTAGGTTTCCCATGGGTATGAGGATCTACAGGTAATACGTCCACTAGAAGGGTTCCTTGTAAAGCATATTCGCCACAACAGGCATCATTGATCTTGAACTAGGGAAAGGAAGATGAAATGGAAGTTTTCTCTTTAGTAGTAGTATGGATTCAGGGTCAACATACGAGGATGATGGATAAGTTTCACGGATTCCAATGTTGATACCTAGGAAATGATGGGAATATGGGGACGATGCTTCAAGAGCATGACAATACTCAAATGGTTGAGTGAAACCACGAATAGTAATTTCACAACCTTGATATGGAAATTTGAGACATTGGTGATAAGTGGATGACATAGCCTCCATGCCATGGATCCATGTGCGACCAAGAAGGATATTGAATGGAAGATCAAGATCAACAACGTGGCAAAGAGTATCTTGTGTTACTGAGGCCCCCTAAATTGGAAGATTGATCATCCCCACTGAGCTTCTCTGTAGAATATCATGTGCTTTGATAGTAATGCATTGATTATGTAAATGCATGATAGTATACCCTTCTTGTGTAAAAAAATTCAATGTACAAAGATTTAGGTCAGGTATGTAATGGTACAAGCCTATCCTGCTTTTATTAATCAAAACAACATGAAAGACAACAATCCTACAAAGAATATACAAAATAACTTGGAAACTAACCTAGAAATAATAGATCACCCAAGTTCACCCTAGAGGAAGTAGTTTTGGGGGAGAGACCTTTAAAGAATGATTTTTTTCTTACGCCAAATAACTATCCAAGATGTTGTAACATCACAATTTGAATCTTTAAATGTAGGGGGAGTAAGCACCATCAAAACAATCTTCTAACTAAGACTGTATATTAGGAACAAGAAAAAGAAGAGGGGAATTACATAAGCCATGGGGTAGCAAAAGAGAATACAACATACAAGGCATCCAAACCAACCAAAGTAGTATAAGAAGGAGGTTCCAAATCATTACAAACATCTAAAACAACAACCAAATCATCAAGAAAAACCTTGAGATGCCTCAACAAAACATTCTTCTACCTTGTAGAGGAAGATCTAAAATGAGAGCCATGGGGACAAGCTGAGGCCAAATGTCTTGTAGAAAAACATCGTGAATAGTGAAATAGAATGCCCTTAAAATTGATCATCTAAATTCAAGGATGCTCATTCACTTGAAGAATAATCTCGCCTGGTATAGCCTTCAATAGATCCATATCCACAAGGATATGGGCAAAGGATGTATTAGATCAATTACTAGTATTTAGGTCTACCTTAAGGAAATAGCCTAGACCATTACCAAGAGCCTAATAAGTTGATTTACACCAAAACTATAGGAGAGGATAAATAAGTCTCACCCAAACAATAAAAACATCAATAGAATTCTTTAAATTAACTTCGTAATATTAAGACCGACACTCAAAATATTTATAAGTTTTTTTAAAAATTATTAATTTAAGAAATACATATTTTTATGATTTTATTAATGTTTTAAATATATTATTTTTCTTATTTTATTAACTATTTAATATTCAAAATATATTAATTTAATTAAAGAAGTGATTATATATATTTTTTTAAACTTAAATTACGAAATATTGTAGGAGATTCAACTCTCTCTATCTATTCGTATATCCAGTATGAAAGTCTTTGGCACGCGGTACAGGTGGTTATAAAATGTAGAAAAAGTATACTTGGAATAGAAATACCGCGTTTGAAAATAATTTAACCTTGTTGATGGAATTATTTCTCTACCACAAGACTAGGTTGACTTGACCACCTTGACGGGTCACCCAAGGTATGAAATATCCTCCTACCTTCTCTTAAACAGCGTCCGGAAAATTATCACAGCCTTTAGATAAATGTAGACTAACTATGATGCATTTTTTTATTTTTATTATATCATAATGATAATAAACTTATCATTGATTCATTCATTAGCAAAATCATTTATTCATTCATTTATTTGTGAGTTCTATAGATTGTTCAGTCTCTTAAATGTTATAAAATACATTCATTCATTTACAATCATCAATCAAAGATATAATATGTAAATCTTGTATAAAGTTTTTGAATAAACAATTAATTAAATATGGTTATATATATATTTTTTGACTGTTTATAGCTTTTGCTAGATCAGTTTTGTGGGATAATATATATAAATAAATTATGTACCATAACAAAATAGATAAGGATTGGAACTTAAAACAATTAACAAATTGAATTATGTACAAATTTCAATAGAAATAACAAGTTATAGTTATAGTTAACTTGCTAAAAAGACATAGATGAATCACTGAAAGTTTCGTAATATTGAAATTCTTGATTTGCTAGTATAGAAATTGGTATATCGAACTCCCTAATTCCTTGCTTTATGTCCATTAAAACTTTAACCACATCTTTCATATCAGGTCTCAGTTTTGGATCTTCATGTGTACAAATAATTCCCAATCTTATAACTTTCTCCAGATCATCATAAACTTGTTTATCATTATAAATATCTTTCAAGCAGTCATCAATGAGCTCCATCATGTTGGTTTTTGCCCTTACAGTGTTTGCCCATTGTGAAAGCGTCAATCCCTTCTCAACTAAAATTGAACTTGTTGGTTTTACACCACTTATTAATTCCAACAATACAACTCCAAAACTGTATATATCTGCTTTTGGAAAATACCTCATTTGATATGCTCTTTCTGAAAAGCACGATTTGAAATATAAGCACAATTGTTAGTCAAACTTGATTTAAAACAAGATTTAAACTTGATGAACATAATATTAAAAAATCGAAAACAGAAACTGTTATTATATGAATAACTAATTCTCTTAATTGAATGAAACGGAGAAACTATTCTTAAACCCTAAAAGCTTCAACCTAAGTCTTGTCTGATTATATTAGAAATTCGTCCATTAATGATAACCTATATCTGTATAACACACCACAAATTAAACCGAAATTATGTAGGATTTGAAAAGGAAATTGCCATACCCGGAGCTGTATAACCAATAGTAAAGCAAGAACCCAAAGAGCTTGGGGGGAGCACAGTATTGTTCATAATCCTGGCTATGCCAAAGTCAGCAATATGGGCTTCCAGATGTTCATCAACAAGTATATTTGCAGGTTTCAGATCACAGTGCACAATTGTATCCCTGCATTCATGGTGAAGATATGCCAACCCATGCGCAACTCCAACGGCTATATTCAATCTTTGCGTCCAATCCAGTCTGCAATCCAATGGCCCGTGCAACAGAACATCCAGGCTAAAATTAGCCATGAATTTTGTAACTATTATCATCTCTTGACCGTTGAAGAAATAACCCAATATTCTCATAAGATTTCTGTGACGAAGCCGACCCAAAATCTCCAGCTCTGACAAAAAATGCTTTAGACAACATTCTCTATCCTCTGAAAATTCCATTCTTTTTATGGCTACTGTTTGGCCCTTGCCGAGGATTCCTCTATAAACAGTTCCAAATCGGCCCCTTCCAATTACTTTTGTGTCGCTAAAATTGGCTGTTGCTTCAACCAAATCTTTTCTCGTGAATTTCAAGTATGGCTGGGAAATTCTTTTGATTTTGGCTTCCTCCGTTTGGAAATGAGAATCATTTCTTTTTTTCATGTAGTCTTTGAGGAAGACAGGGAAGAGGAAAACACAAGATAGTAGGAAGACAATAGTAGTGAATAGGGGAAAAACTCGGAGAACGAGATGAAGAGAATAAAGGTTCCATGATATAATCAGGGATACAGCACTTGTAATTAAATAAACAACTAACAAAACCGTAACGGACTTCCTCATTAGACTAAATTCCTTCCAGTACTCCAGAGCTTTGCCTTTAGATGGAAAGGCTATCCACTCTTTTATCACAATAGTGGATTGAATTTAACAAACTAATAATTATTGTGGCGGTTTATAGAGATATTTTCATGGATATTGTAAGCAATCCATACAATCATCTTTCCTGGAGAGGAGGACGATACTTCCCTTGTCATCATCAGGAAAGACTAAATCCTCAAGTTTTCTAAACTAACTAGTTCCAGAATTTCACGTTCACACGCTTTGTCTGGATCGCAGAATAGTCTTGAAAATAAAATTGAAATATTCTAATAGACTTTAGTATTAGACTCAAGTCCACTAACTATCAACCATTGTACCAACTATTCTCCATGTCAACCCAACCAAAACTCATTTATTGTTTGGTAAAATATGAACTTCAACAATCAATATTTTTAAGTTTATTTGTTAACATTTTAAATTCAATTTAGAGTAAAATTATAAAGATTTTAAATTTTACTAAAAAAAAATAAGTGAATTCAATCAAGGAAAAAAATCATAAATGAATCTACAAACCAAACATACAAGGAACTTTTAAAGTTATGAGAAAATTATGAAGACCAAGTAGTACTAACATTTTATTTTGGTATGAGAATGTGATAATATACTTTGGAAACTTCTCTCATCAATTTTAATGGTATTTTTTATCATTGAATTATCATGTAAATAAGATGTAATAACTTAATATCTCTAAAACCAAGATAGTTCTAATGAAGGTAGGAAGGAAAATTGTTGGAAATGGAAGACATACTAGATTTTGTGAAGATATATGGCCAAAAGATAAAGCCCTTGCTAATATGAACCAATTCAACTTGGTCAAACAAGTCCTTATTCAATGTTATGTCTCTCATGTACATGGATACCTACCATGGCAAGATGACTAGGTTAAGTTGAACAACTTCATGGATTAGGTAAGGAACAATAATTACATCTTAGATGTTAATAGAAGCCAAATGATGCAGGAGAGTCAATAATTATGCTCAACCTTAAGCGACTGTTCCTTCTCCCCACATAGAGAGGATGAATGGATATGACATCATAATCTCTCAGGTTTCTTCTTGGTAAAATTAGATTATAATGTTATTGAGGTTGACTCAAGGGACCACTTCAACTTGAACCTCACATGAGTTAAAGGCTTAATTCCAAAAATTAATTATTTTTTGGTGGGTTATGGTCCATGGCAATATTTTAAAAAGTGATAACTTGAACAAGAGAGGTTTTATCTCTGGTTAATAGACGCATCCTTGGTTGCAACGATCTGAAGAGTATAGATCACATTTTTATTCATTGCTAGTTTTCCAAGGAAGTTTAGTCGGAGATGCTAGCTAACATTAAGATAATGTAGACCTTCCTAGGTGATATGAGAAGCTTGATGGAGCGATGGAATCATAGCCCTTTTACTCATTCTATCACCAAAAGCCTATGGCTCCAAATTCCCCTATTGTTGTGCAGATATATGGAAGGAGTGTAACAATAGGATATTTTGAGAGGAGGTTCAAAATAGTAAGGGTTTGTTTCACATGATAAAACAACAAATTAAAGAGAAATTGAATGTCACTTCCTTTAGTTGGTCGGAGATTATATCAAGCCTGCTTGATCTCAAAATTAAACAATGTTGGGGTATAATACACAATCTCTTGCATCTAAACTAGAACAAAATGATATTAAGAAAAGTCTATTCTCGGACCCCTTCATATGAGGGATGGACTAAATGCAACTTTGATGGTTGTTCTAAGGGTAATTATGGGTTATCAGGAGTGGGAGAATTTATTAAAGACAACACAAGTCACTTGATAGATGGGCACTATATCAATTTGGGAAGAGGATCCAATAACAAAGCATAGGCTATTGCGGCTTAGCAAGGGCTTAGGAAGCTATATCAATTGAAATGTAAATATATAATCCTTGAAGGATATTCCAATCTTATTGTGAATTGCTTAAATGGTAAGGTGCATACTCTGTGGGAAATAAAAAATATTGTGGAAGAAAGAAAAATGTTGATAGGTTATTTTCCAAAAATTAAAATCCGACATATTTTATGGGAGGGGAATAGAGTGGCCGATGAAGTGGCCAATCAAGGATTAAACCATAATGAATGGTATTTCTTCAATTTTAGGAAAAGTTCTATCAGGCTAAAAAAAATTGGTTGATGAAAGGAGTAAGTCTTATTTGGTTGACTTTGTCCCATATGCAAATATAAATGATAATAAAAATTTAATTTAAGTAATAAGATAGGGAGATTAGACACCAAATATTTTTTAATTTAAAAAATGATGTTGAGCTTGTTGTTGACTTGGCTTTTAATGGAGATGTCATGTTGGAGTCCTATTAGGACTTATAACAACAAGGGTGATATTAATATTTTTAATGATGTTAGTGCTATTGAGAAGTCTTATCACCACTTGGTCTTAATTACCAAGCATGGGGAAATTATTAGAGGGAAAGGTAGTGGATTTATCTTGTTGGTTGGTATGATTAATTATGATGTGAGGTGTCTTTTCACTTTTGTAGAAAGGGTGACAAACATTTTTAAAAATGCCTTTTTAGAAGTTGTTCCTTATTTGGTGGGGTTAGCAATTTTAATTGTGGGTATTCTCTGTGTCAGTTTCAGATCTCTTACCAGGTTACTATTGTAGACGTATAAAAATGACCATATTCCTAAATGAATATCTTATGTTCATTTCTCTATTTAATTAAATCCAATTTAATTGAATTACTCACATTCCTCTATTTAATTAAGTAAATTACTCCATTTATTTAATTAAATTGACTAGACCTCTTTTACCATTTAATAGGATAAATCATTTTATTCAATTAAATCCCCTATCCACTTTTTAATTAAATTCAAATTTAATTAAATAGTTTATCCTAAATTGAATAAATGTAATTTATTTAATTTCCCCAATTGCAACCAAATTGATTTTATTCAATTAAATCCTATTATCCCTCCACCCACTTGCAAAATCCTACATCTCCCACTTGCTTCCTAAACCCTATTCCTAACCCCTTCTAGACTCTTATAATCACTTCTTAATTAACCTAACCCATTTCCTAAACTTTGTCACATCCCTAAGCAAGGGGAAGTCACTTCTCAAATCCTCGAAGTCTTTGAAAACCTGTAAAGGCTTCAACCACTTAACTTTGAAAGTCTCCCAAACCATTAATGGTTAACTCAACCCTCTAGCATGATTAAAGAATTTCCCTAAATTAAACCTCCATGTAACCCAAGGGTATCATCAAGCATTTATTTCTTTGACCATGGTTATCCTTAATCCTTTGCACAAGAGTTTATCCTTTGGCTAAAACCTTTATCCAATAGCTAATCCTAACTTAACCATAACCCTTACCCCCTAAGATAACCATGAGGTCTTCTCAAGCATTTAATCCTTCTTACATCTCTTCTCAACCCAACCTTATGTTGACATTTGGTGGTTAGGGGATTGAGCATGTAATGAGCTCGTGGTCTTCCTCGTATCCTCACACACATCCATATTGGGAGATGAATCAATTATTATCATTCCACATAGCCAACATTTTACAATGCAAACACATTTATCAAATCAAATCAAATTTTCTAGAATTTTGATTCATCTCCCGAGGGGGCATTATCAACATCAAATATCAAAACTGGGGCATGACATATCTCAAAATGACATAAAAATTTTATTTGATCATAAATCATGACGACGCATCATTTTCTTTGAATTAACATGTGCACACACGTCACTTCAAAGAGGGGCAAAATGTAGACGTATAAAAATGACCATATTCCTAAATGAATATCTTATGTTCATTTCTCTATTTAATTAAATCCAATTTAATCGAATTACTCAGATTCATCTATTTAACTAAGTAAATTACTCCATTTATTTAATTAAATTCACTAGACGTCTTTTACCATTTAATAGGATAAATCATTTTATTCAATTAGATCCTCTATCCACTTTTTAATTAAATAGTTTATCCTAAATTAACTAAATCTAATTTATTTAATTTCCCCAATTGCAACCAAATTGAATTAAATTTATTTTATTCAATTAAATCCTATTATCCCTCCATCCACTTGCAAAATCCTACATCTCCCATTTGCTTCCTAAACCCTATTCCTAACCCCTTCTAGACTCTTCTCATCACTTCTAAATTAACCTAACCCATTTCCTAAAGTTTGTCACATCCCTAAGCAAGGGGAAGTCATTTCTCAAACCCTTAAAGTCTTTGAAAACCCTTAAAGGCTTCAACCACTTAACTTTGAAAGTCTCCCAAACCATTAATGGTTAACTCAACCCTCTAGCATGATTAAAGAATTTCCCTAAACTCAACCTCCATGTAACCCAAGGGTCTCATCAAACATTTATTGCTTTGACCATGGTTATCCTTAATCCTTTGCACAAGAGTTTATCCTTTGGCTAAAACCTTTATCCAATGGGTAATCCTAACTTAACCATAACCCTTACCCCTTAAGATAACCATGAGGTCTTCTCAAGCATTTAATGCTTCTTACATCTCTTCCCAACCCAACCTTATGTTGACATTTGTCACCATTTCATTGGTGAAAATTGTGAACATGGATTCCCAACTTTCAAACTCAACCTTCGATTACCTCTTTCAATCCTGGCCTTTTAATGCCCTATTTTTGCTATAAATAGAGCTCTCCATCCTCCATTTTAATCATCCAAGTCTTTAGCATCATACTTATACTAAAATTTATCCATGCTTTAATATATCATTTGTGCTCATCATTTAGCCTCTCTTTTCAATAGGAATTAATCTAAATATGCATGTTTAGAGTATTTTCTTTATCATTTAGCTTAATCATAGACCAGTATATCATGCTAGGATAGTCTTGCTACTAATCTTGTCATCTTACAATCTATTTTATTGCATTTATAGGATCATGCATAGTTTAGGATGCATTTCATCTTAAAATCAACCAAAGCATCCCTCGTTCTTGCATTTGTCATCACTAAACCACTTTGCTTAGTGATCTGAGAGAAAAGACATTGGTTTGAGGGACCTTGTGAGATAGAGAACCATGGAACCAACCTTGGGAAGCTGAGCCATACTTCATGACTCCATAGATTGCACCAAGAAGTCTTGTGGGTGTGTGAGCAAGGCTCCTTAAGCTTCATTTTTCACATTTTGTGTTCCATCTACCTTCTTTTCCCGCATACAACTATGATTCTAATTTGTGACATGGGGGGTCCATTGAAGAGGTTGGAGCCAAAAAACTATAAAGATCCTCAAAATAATGAAGAAGTGTAGGACCTTTTCTGTAGAGCTAGGATGACGCCTTTCTTCTTCACTATGAGAGGCTATAACAGAGTGCTTTCATTGCGATTTTGCAACTCCTGGAAAAAAGACGAAGTCTCTATTCACAATATCTCCTTCGTGATCTCATCAGAATACATTATGGAGGTGAATAGTTTAAAGAACGAGGGGAAAAAGGTTGAGAAAAGAAGCTCTAGAGACTACAAGAGCTATCTAAAGAAATTATTTAATAAAGGTGAAAGGCTAGTGGCTGTGTAGAATGGGCATGATTTTTCTATTCTCCCCAAACCCTATGCTATTGTTAGTTATTTTATTATAAAATACTTCACTTTGGAAGGTTGTTACACTACTATTCATGACTACCATTTTCCAATTCTCAACCACATCAGGCACAAAAAAAACTTAATCCTCCTTATTACCTATGATTTACTTCTCTATCTACAAGTATTTTACAAGGTGCTCCCTTGCCGCTCGACCAAGGGATTATTTACACCCTTTAAAAGTATTTGTTAGATCACTTTCCTATCACAGACCATTTTCTAACCCTTCCTCGGCATCTTGAACCTAAAGATGATGCCCCACGCTCATCTATGAGAATTGAGCTCACTGAAACTAACCTTTATCATCAAATTAAAGAACCCCCATCACTAAGATTAAAGGTAAAAAGATTACTATTGAATTGGCATCTAAAGCCCTAGAACTTTCTCTACTCAAGACTAAACCCCCAAAAAAAAAATTCGATGCCCCTAAAAATAGCTTGACTAAAGCTAGGATGACGGAAAAGAACTCACTCCAAAAAGAAGCAAATAACTATTGATTTCGATTAAAATGATTCTAAGGCAGAAGATGAAGATTTACAGGAAAAGGAGAAGCATGAGGGGAGCTCTAGGGAAAGGAGCTTGTCTTGCCTCCTTACTAAAGATAATAAAGAGAAACCTGAAACCAAAGAGGTTTCCCTTGAACCTATGGAGGATTTTACCCCTGAAGATGATGATGGCTCCTCAAGTGATGGGTCAGAGGATGAGGAATTTCAAGTGGAAGGGGAGGAGAAAGGGGATGATAGTAACAAGAATATAGAGAGCTTTAGTGACTCTCAAGATGATAAGAAAGATAAGGAAAATTTGGAACGTAACTCCCCATCTCAGATGACATTTGAGGTTGATGAAATAGTGCCATATTCTCAGCACTCTCCAATTGACAATGAAAAGTTCACCACAAAAAATCAGCAGAGTTGGATAATCGACTTTCAAGTTAAGGTAGTGAACCTTGAAGCGAAGGTGAAGGAGTATAAGCAAGAGTATAGGCTAATGAGGGACACTGTAAATTTCTCTGGGCACCATCATTGATGGGATTATGAGGAAAATGCTTATGGGGTTTGTTTTAGGGTAGAGAAGGATGAAGAAAAAGGCAAAATAATTCAAGGGGAATGGAAAATTACTAGAGGATGACCAGAAAGAGGATATGTCTTTCTCATAGATCTGGTAGGAGCAGATGAAGTGTCTCATGTGGAACGAGAATCTCATCAAGGATGATTAGGCTGTTATGAGTTTGGTGAAATTTTAAGATGGGTTTAATTTTGGATAAGGATATCAGTGCATTATGGTTTAGTCATTATAGTTTTATTCTCTATTATAGCACTATGGACTTATAGTTCAATAGGCTCATGTGCCTACTTAGTGTGTTAGTTTTATTCTATTATATTATTTTCATATTACTTTGGACTCTTTACAATTACCTATTAGTAGCTTAATTTGCAATAGCAGGTAGTTTGGTAGGGTGGTTTTCTTTAGCTATGTTGGTATGATAGCTTTTGATTAATTTTGAGAGCTATTTTTGATCTTTTTGGGTGCTTGGTTGTGTTATGCTTGAGGTTGTTTGCATACTCTCTACTTTTGTTGTTTTGTAAGGGTTGAAAGCCCTTTCCTTCTTAAAGTAATAAAAAAACATGCCTAATATCTAATATTCTATCCTTATTGCACCATGTTTTTAATAGATGTAGGTGAATTTAAAATTATAATTGATGAGAAAAAGGGTATAAAAATTTATATTTTTAGACTATGACATACTATATAGTTCATGCATTAATAAACATGCCACTGACCATGAGATAACAATAATCCATGACTTACAACATTAAATATAAATACAGCCACCCATTTCTATAATTACAAATGACCTTTGAAAATTCTCAAATGTGAATATGGATACACATGCTACCCATCATTATTTTTTTTAACATAGATATATAAATTAAAAAAATGAACTCACAATAAACATTTCTAGTGATTCCCACTCCCTCTTGATGGAAAATATTTTCAATGAAGCATCAGAAGGGATGAATACCTTAAGGATTATGAGGAAGATGAGGATCAAGATGTTGAAGGGGAACCTAAGGATCACTATGAAGAGCAGAGGATAAAAATGGAGATTGAGGATCTTAGTGAAAGTGCGGAGAGCCTTGAGACACCGCAAAATTGTTTGGGATGCAAAAGAAATGAGGATTGGATTAGAAAGATGGTGGGTGGTATCGAAGACTTGATAAAGGTTAACAGTTATCTATTGTAAAAATGTGTTATGTAAGTTGTGATGGTTTCTAAGAAGATCAAGTGGAAGAAGAAAAGAAAATGCCACATTATAATGGATAGCAGAAGGACAAGGGAGAAGAAGAAAGGTAAGCTTTTCTTGTGGGAGTGGTGAAGTCACGGTTAGGAGGGTCCTCAAAGAAAACAATCTAGACCATTCAACAAATGAAATGCAAATCAAACAACACAGTGATGGAGGCAATGCAGGATTAGATTTATTATATCATAGACATTGATTGCAAAATTTTAACAACATTCAGGCTCAGAGATTTGTCTCACAAGATTGAGTACAAAACATGCATGTTATGCAACATCTAGCTCAAGCAAGGATGCAAGCCAACTCTGAAACTCCTAACTTTTAGATCGATCCTCTATCTTCTAAAACTTGATTCTATTTGCTCAATTACATTGATTTATATGATCTAAAATGATATGTAAACCAAAGATAAGATTGATGAACATGTCCACAAACCAAATCTAGCTCCACAACATCTGGTGAGCAAACAGTAAGAAATGTTGAAGGAAATACTGAAACTGCAAAACAGGAAATGATCTGAAAGCAAAATTATTATTTTTTGGTTGATGCAAGATTTCCAAGAACCAGGGATGCTCCTACATCAGGGAGGAGGAATGAAAAGACATTCTAGATAAATTTGGCTACCTAGTTTAGTGACCTTAAAGTTTATTTTAATGTTCTTAGCTCTAGGTGTTTCGATACTATTTTTTGATGTCCTCTAGTTTCTCTAAACTATTTTTTTTATATTTTGTTGTTAAGTTCATGTTAAACTCTTTAGAAATAGGGACTTTCTCTCCAAGCCTAGTTTTTTGGTTGGATATTTGAAGTGTTGAATTGTATGGGATGTATCCCTTTCCCCACTAAATATAATCAAGAACAATGATGGTAATGAATATTCTAGCCATAATAGACAAAACATTTTAGGGAATATATGTTATTGATCAATAAAAATGATGTAACAAAAAATGTATATGCAAATCCAAGAACTATTCACAAGTACAACCAACTATAATGATTACCAAACATTCATTTCATTGGTTAATAAAAATATTTCTCTCTATCTTGGGTATCAAAATGATGCAAGGGCATTGTTCCAAATAAATTTTGGTTTTTTCTTATCTTGTTCTTTATTTTGTCTGTTAGCGAATTTTGTTTTAGGTCAGTTTCTATCCCTCATAATATCATTGATATTTAGTCATGTTTGGATGAGATTTCATTTCAATTTTATTCTAAGAAATTAGTTCCCAATGATCTACCAGGAATAGTTTGTTACCATGGAAGTTAGGGTACAAGAATATGTTTCTATTACTACTTGGATAAATTGCTCTGAGACCTGTGGGAGTTGGTTGGACTCTACCAACACAATGATTGATAGTTGCAAACTAATCATGCTTAGAAGGAAACAAAATATGAGGAAGGAGGGAAAATAAGGGTTGGTCAGGAATTTATTGGGGCTGAAAGAGATCACAATAAATTGATAATTTAACACTCTGAAAAGAAGTGGGTCAAGTACAAGAAAATTGGGAAGAAAAAGAGAATAGTTAGTAGTGCTAGATAGAAAATCAGGTCATGGAGTTGAGTAGTCCAAATTGGTTTTTGAAAATGATTGTTCATCCAAAAAATTGTACTATTGTATTTCTTTGTAATCTTTATAATCCACGTCGATCATGGAACAAAATGATTCTCTATTTTTACTAGTTATTTTTCTCTATCTAAATCTATCACTATTGAGTTCTCGTCACATAATTGTTGTCTATGTTTTATTACTCAAGTTCCCATCATTCTCAAATTTCTCAGCATTGTCCTATTTCTACATTTTCATTTAAATTTATTGTCGACTTCGCGTCAAAAGGATACCATCATAGTTGGTATTAGAGCAACATGAGATTGGGTTCTGTGATATAGTGACTATGCCATAAAGAAGAATAAGAAGAGGGGTGTTAAAGATAGAGGCTGAAGAGGTCATGAGAAAGGAGTTCTAGAGATTTTGTAAAACCTCGTAGCAAAGATAGATGCAATAGAGAAAACACAATGTAGAGGAAAAGTAGTGGATGATATTAGTGAAGTTGAAGAAGAAGAAGAAAAACCCCAAGCTATTGACGATGTTTTGATAGAACCAAAAAGTATTGAAGAAATATTATTAAAATTAGTTGTGGGTGTTAGCACCAAACCAAAAATACAAGTTCCTACTTTTTCTAGAATCCTTAAAGAGGAAGAACTCAATAATTGAATGAATGATCTTGAAAAATATTTTGATTATAAAGGAGTTGTAGAAGAAAGGAAAGTTATTTTTTTCTATACAAGGCTCAAATGTCACACTGCTATATTGTGGGGTTATGTTCAATATGAAAAACAAAGGAAGAATAAAGGAAGAATAAGGAGAAGATCACCTATTCGGATAGAATGGTTTCTAAGTTGAAGGCTAAGTTCCTTATTGGATACTACCAAACAATATTTTCTAAATATTGGAGAATCTCAAGTAAAAGGATATGTTAGTAAAAAAATATATGGAAGAGTTTAACAAGTTGGTGATTCGGTTTGGATATAGTGATGAAGATTTTGAAATGATAGCAGGATATTTTAATGATTTCAGATTTAGTTTGAAGGATGAATTGACTCTAGTATCCCCTATAACTTTTGAGGAAACCAACAAACTTAGTTGAGATGCGTGTTGTGCAAGATGTCACTGGATCAAATAGCTTGTAAATTAATCAACATCACATAGATAACAACCACAAGCTAGTAAGATTGTACAGATGTACTAAACAAAATGAAACCAAGAAGGGATTCTGTGATTCATAGAAATAACCAAATATATAATTTTCCCATTTATGACCTCATAGTCATTACCATATAAACCGACTTTACTAAATATTTTTAATTTGTATATTTAGTGACTATTTCATTTGCATTTTTTGAATATTTGTTTTATAACCCTAAATTGGATAGGGCATAGGCCCATAACCTACATTTTTTATACAATGCATATTTTGATATCTTCGTACACTCCAAACTGTATCTATGAGTAGTAAATATGTTTCCATGTTATTGAATATACAAATATGCATATATGGGTAGGGGAGGGAAAGTATCTTACAACTTTGAACAAGACCAATAACAGAGGCTAAAATACACAATAAGAGTCATATCTTAACCTTCCCCAATCCTTACCATTTATAGAACATGTTGCCACTACCAGATATATCAATTTAAAAAGTTAAATAAAACTAATAAGATAATTGATGTATTAGATGATACAATATTTTATAGCTTGTAAATAATGCAACATCTCATATAAAACAACCACAAGCTTGAAAAGACAAACAAAAATTTAATATAGAACAAACCCAACATATAAGACTGAGGCACACAGTAAAAGCCAAATCTGAATCTTTACCACTTTTAGACTCTATTGTCACTATCATATAAATAGAGCACAAGTAATAGTCCAATAGTTAATGGGAAACAACACTCCTATGCTTGACTTAGAGAATTTTATTTTGCTCTTGAATCACTGAGAGGGAAAAACCCTACCTAAATTTCTGAAAATTGCCTAGACAAATGTCTGCCCCTAATTTTTTTCGTAGTCTCCTCTTTCCCTGAAAATTGTCTTCATGAATATTTTTCCCTCTTTTCTAGACTCAAGACTCCTGGAATTAGCATTTTATTGCAGTTAAAAGGTAGGAAAATACAAGACATGATACAACAATAAGTACTCTATGGAAAGGAAAGTGTTTTTTATAGTCCACGATGCTAGCAATCTACATATGAGTCTGCATATGGGCTAGATCAATATGGGACTACCTCATACTCCTTAGTTAAAAAAATATTTATTTATATTCTAGAGAATAGTATGACATCAAGAATATATGACTTAGCAACAACAAAAGAAAAACCTACTAAAGGCAAAAACCTATATGATTTTATTTTAAAACTTATTAAAAAAAATAATATTTACATTTTTTATTTATTTAATTTTATTTGAGGAACTATTTATTTTTCTTAGGATATTTAAATTTAATTTCGAATTATATTTAAGAATTACTTTGTTTTTCTATAAATCAAAGTTTTTTTGTTTTTTTGTTTTTAACTATTTAAGAATTATTTTTTCACACCATTTACTTTATTTATATTTATTTTCAAATTATTATTTTTTATTTACTATAAATTTATTTTCTTATATTTTAGAACTATTTAATTTTTTTTTTAAATAAGTAAATAGTTGCAGAGGGGCATCACCCTTGTATTAATCAAAATAGGAGAATACAAGGCCTGGTTCAATGAGATCGGTAGGGGGAAAGAACTAGGAAGAAAACCCCTTACCCTAGCTCTATTCCTCATACAAGAAGAAACCAGCAATGGAGGTTGGACAAGTACAAAACACCAGTCGACAACCACTGGAAGTAGATAACCAAACTAGCTAGAGGCCTTCAAACAAAAAACAATAACCAAAAAATAAAGAAATATGAGAAAGGTGACACAACCAAAATCATTAGGAGTCTTTAAAGTCATCGTCCACAGGAGCATGATCCGTATCCATGATTATTGGGCATTCAGTGCTACAGGTCGAGTGAACCATCAATTCAGCCTTCTCCCTAGGGAGTCGGTAGTCATTTGGGAACCACTCCTTGCCAAGCCTAAACCCCCAAACATTGCCATCAACCAAATCTCCATTCTCCAGAATGCTAAATCCTTCTGCACCCTCTAATACTTCATCTCAAAGATATTTTTCCCTCCATTCTGACGTGAAGCCATTTTGAATGCCTACCGCCTTAAACAAAAATTCAATATTCCTAGTAATGGCAAGCCAGGTTTCTTGAAGAGCATCGTAGTTCAAAGAGTTCATCGTAGGCATCAATTTCCCCCAACATGTGGTGTTTAAAAACCATTTGAGTAAAAAGCTTCACTCTTTGCTTGCTAGTCCCCATGTATATCACCATTGCAAGGAAAAAGGCCAGGATATCGACATTGGCTCTAAAACCTATGATAAGCCATAAGGAATTCCTTCTCTAGTATCATTTTAATGCTGCGAGGAATAAGAGGGTGTCGAGAGTAGAGGACCTCCTGCAAACGTTTGTCAGTGATTTCGCCCAGGAAGGCCATTTGTCGACAAGTAGCTTCAGGGAGAATTGGGGATTCCATTGCAAGTCACCGAGTGAAGAATGCAAATTTTTGATGGGGAAATGAGGGCATTCCTTTGTTAAGTATAAAGACATCAAAATAGGGGATACAGGTGCCTGGCAAGTAGTTCATGCCTATTGAATACACACACACGTGAAGTGACAGTGTCCAATCAACTTCTGAGACAAAGTTTGTCAACTTAGTGTCGACCATCTTTATCCATCAAGTAATTATATGCATATCCTGATAGGATCTAGTCGTAACTAGATATCAATTAAAAGTTCACACATGTCCAATTTTCATGGGGCGCATACCGACACATACCAATATTGATGGCAGAGAGCCACATCTTAGTGGTAAGAAGAAACCTTAGCTGGTGAACCAAATCAATCGGCCGATCAATCCATTGGGATGACCATTAGGTTAAGTAAAAAATATAGAGGCCCAACCAAGGAGGAAATACAACCGGTAGGTCAATTGGAGAAACATCTCAATCGGAAGGAGAAATGGAGAACGCAACCGAAAAGTAACTCAACCGATAAGATAGTTGGGATTCCATATCAATCGGAGGAAGCAATACAACCAGTTAGCACCATCACTGGTAGGTCAATCGGAGAAAAAAATAAGCTGGAAGGAGAAGACAATCAGTTGAGACCACAATCAACAAACTCAATCGAAAAGCACCATTACCAGCAAGATAACTGAACCATAACAACTGGTGGAAGCTCATCTAAGATAACAAACCAGTCAGAAAGACCCAATCAAAGTGCCTAGGGGGGCTCACCATCGGCAATGGCCATTTTAGAGAGTCTACCAGTCTCTCGATTGCCTTCCTTATAGATATGACTAATCCAAAATTCATCAAAGGTGGCTAGCAGCACCAGAACCGGTTGAAGCCACTAGTTAAGGCACTAACTAGGGGTGTTGTTATAGCGGACAACATTAACCACATTTAGTGAGTCTCCCTCCAGATGAATTCTCTGCACCCCAAGCTCCATCCCTAACTGCACTTCTCTTAAAGCCGCTCTGAATTCAGCTTCATTGTTAGTAGCAACTCCAATCTTTCTAGAGATTTCTTTTATACGAATACCATCGAAATTTCTCAATATACACCCAATACCACTTTGACTCAAGTTACTAGCAGAAGTGCCATCAAAGTTTACCTTGAACCACCCAGGCTCTGGCACTTCCCATTTACCACCCAATCTTGGATTGACCTAATCCATGAGGGATCCCTTGCCAAAAAGCGGTGGAATGAGCAAATTTGGAAGTACCAGCTTAATCTTCCAATCCTAGTCCATATATATATTTTAATTTAATGATTTGGATTGAGTAGCCTCATTCGGGAGCTCAGCCAGATGGTTTTCAATTTTCCCAAATAGAGTCGTTAAGCTCATCTCTTTACCCTGGGAAATTCTATGATTCTTTTCTTTCCAAATTTCCCAAATCAGAAGAGATGGTAAAATATAAAGTAAATCAACAAATATAGCCTTTGCTTCCAGTTTAGGCCATTGCAGAAACCACTCATCCAACCCCGATGGAAAGGGGCCAAAGATTCTCAATTTTCCCATGAAATGCCACCAACAGTGACTAGAGAACTTACAGTGGAGAAGTAGACGATCCGCAATCTCTTCTTGTTGTTTAAATAAAATGCATCTACTGGGTCCATTGATTCCCATTGAATGGAGTCTTTCTTTAGTTAGAATGTTTCTTTGACAAACCAGCCAGGCAAATGAACCTGCTTTGGGTAGGAGATGTCGATGCCAAAAAAGATTTACAAGCCAATCTTTTTTGTCTATAGCCGCTTCTTTCAATTTGTAACCAAAACATACCTTGTATTTACCATCAAAGGAACCACACCACCTAATAATGTCCTTATTAGGGGAAGGGAAAATAACCCTTTTGTTGAGAATGTCAGCAAACAAGTCTTTCTGGTGCTGATCCAAGTCCAAGGGATCCAAGGAGTTCCATTTGCACTTAGCAATGCCATTTTCTTGAATAGGGTAACCATAATCACAGATATTGTGACCCCAGAGGCGACAAGTTTCTACCATAATAGGTTGTAGAGAAGGGTTGAGACATAAGGTAGCTTCACCAGCCCAAGAATCAATCCAAAAGGAGGCATCCCTTCCATTCCTGACATCCTAGGTAACTTGATCACTTATGATTTCCCTACTTTCCACAATAAAACTCCAGATGGCCGAACCTTTGAGGGAGTTGTTTATAGTGAGAATTGTTTTTGGCTCCAAGGAGTCCAAATATTTATGTTTTAGAATCCTTTCCCATTTTTTTTACCACCACTACAAATTTCCCAAACCAATTTAGCACCTATAGCTAAATTCATAATCGAAATTTATCGAATGCCAGCACCCCCTGCCTTTTCTGGTTGGCAGATCTTTTTTCAAGCTGTTAGAGAAAATTTCCCTTTGTCATCCGAGCCATTCCATAGGAAATTTCTCATTATAGATATCAATTCATCTTCAATTGCCATCGGTAATCTCACACATGCCATGGAAAAAATTGGTAGTGCGAAGAAGACCGATTTTATCATAGTGAGCTTCCTAGCAGAGGATAACCACTTGCCTTTCCAATTTACAAGCTTGGATTTGCACTTATCAATAAGATGCTTCCCATAGAAAGTTTTGTTACTGCCAATGAAGAGGGGGGTTCCAAAAAATTTCCCTAGGAAGTTTGCAACTCTGAGATTAAGAATCCTTGATAAGACACCTTGCAAGTTAATCGGAGTGTTGACAAAAAACACTTCAGATTTGCTCCAATTGATTTTCTACCTGGAAACCATACAGTAATCATCGAGGCATGATTTTATTGTCCTTTCCTGTCTCCTACAGGCCGAGCCAAATAGAATGGTATCATCAACAAACTACAAGTGAGTCATTTTTCCAACCCCTGTTGCCACATTAACTCCAAGCCATTGATCATATTGTTGAAGAGCTCTTATTGATCGACCTAAGGCTTCATTCATTATGATAAACAAAAATGGTGACATTGGATCACCTTGTCGTATTCCTCTTGATGTGGAAAAGAAGCCATGAGATGAGCCATTAACCAAAACAAAGAATTTGGGGGATGATAAACAACTCGTGACCCATGTGATCCATTCCTTGCAAAAACCAAATTTATTTAATATTTCAATTAAGAAACCCCTGTCCACCATATCATAAGATTTCAGAATATCTAGTTTTAAAATCATGCAAGAATCCTTGGTTTTCCTAGTCGTGTGAATCGGTTCATGGGCAATGATAATGCCTTCCACAATGGATATTCTAGGGGAAAATCCACTTTGTTCATCTGATATGATGTGTTTAAGGAGGGGCTTCAATATGTTGGCAATGATCTTTGTTAAAATCTTATATACCGTATTGCACAAAGCAATGGGCCTAAAATCGCTCATTTGTTGAGGGTTTTTCTCTTTCGAGATTAAAGCCAAAAAGGTGTGATTAATAGCACCTAACATAGTCATTTTATTTCTTGATTCTTCTATTGCTAGGTGTAGATCTCGAGCAATTATATCCCAGAATTTTTGGAAGAAAGCTGCAGGGAAACCATCAGGGCCAAGAGTCTTATCAGGATTCAGCTGGAAGGTAATTTTCCTTAATTCATCAATTGTAATAGGATTAAAGAGAGCTGCATTCTGATTATCATATATTATGGATGGGATTGAGTTAAGAAGTCTAACTCTTGCTTCATGATCATTCTGGCAACCACCATTCATTAAAGATTCAAAGAATCTTACAACTTCCTGCATAATATCCTCATAGATTCTGACAATGGTTCCATCCAGTCTCTTAATCTCCGATATTCTTTTTCTATTGCAAATGGAAATGGTTGACCTATGAAAGAATTTTGTGTTTCTATCACCTTCCTTAAGCCATAACTCCCTTGATTTTTGTCACCAATGGATTTCCTCACACCGAAGAATTTCATTTATATCAGATTTGAGGGATTTTTCTTTGTTAAACAAATCCTCATTCATTCCTGAAGTAATAACAGAATTGGTTATTTCTTCCAACTCATCCTTAATTCTTAATTTCTCCATATGACTAATCTTGAAATGGCTCATATTTCATTCTTTGATCTTAACCTTAATATACTTGAGCCTCTTATTGAGTATGAATAATCCTGAATTATTCCTTAGAACTGGTTCATTCCACCAAACAGATATAAGATCATATAGCTCAGACACTCTGAGCCACATTTTCTGAAACCGGAAAGGGGTACCTCCCTCTAATTGTTCTTTGGTGACCTCCAGATAGATTGGGTAGTGGTCTGATCCAATAAGCGGGAGAATCGATGACTCTAATACAAGATTTAATCTTATCCAATCATGAGTAACAAGAAACCGGCCTACCCGTTCAACAATATTAGTAAAACCCGATCTCCTATTCATCCATGTGAAAATTCTATTTTTAGGAACAATGTCTATAAGGTGATTCTTCTCAACAAATTCCAAAAAATCCTTCTAGGGTGTACCAGTCCTCTGAATGCCCCAACTTTTTTCATTTCTAGAAAGGATCACATTGAAGTCCCCAGCAACTACGCAACTGCCTTCGGTAATACTGCAAAGTCTGATAGCTAAAAGATCCCAGAGAGCACATTTATCACCAGCAGAAGATGGTCCGTAGACATTAAAAAGATTGAAATTCTCATTCCATCCTAGGATAGTTACCAAACCATGTTGCCAATATTTGTCTTCCCAACAAGAGAGATCCTAACTTTCATGGGATTCCAGATGATTCCCAAGCCACCAGAGGCTCCATCCGATTGCCTAAACAGACCATTCCATTGTTTCCAAACTCTCATTTTTGCATCAATCTCAGACTTACTCCATTTAGTCTCTTGTAGTAGCCAAATATATCCCTTGGTGTCATCAATCTAGAGCTTAATCAAGCGCCATTTTTCAAGGGCATTGATGCCCCTGACATTCCAAGATAAGAGTTTCATTGCTTCTGGGGAAGGGCATTTCCCTTCCCTAAATTAAGTTTGGTTTGACCACTAGCTGCACCAACAATTGCTAGCATTATTTTTTTGACTTGCACCCCCGCATTCCTTTTGGCTTGAAGTTTGGTTTGTCCATGGATGAATCTGACTTCCCAAAACCTTTTGTGGAATCCTCCAATATAAGATCAGAGTTAGGCTCAAAATCTTCTTCCCACTCTAAAGAGGAAGACTCAATTTCTCTAGCTTCCAATTCAATACCTAGTGAAGAGAAAATCTTATCTCCCATCTCCCCCAGATTTCTAGTAGCTTCCTTTTCCTTAGTGTGAATTTTGCAGTCTTCAATTACCAGTTGACTCCTTGTCTCAAGAGGAGAGGATGGTAGCGAATCCGCTAGTTCAGTTTCAATATCCACCTGTAAGGTTTTAGTCTTTTCCAAAAGTATGAGTAGATCTTGTTGGCTCTCACTTTGATTAGAGGAGGGAGGAGCTATGTTCAAAGGAGTTGCCTCAGTCAAGGTAATATTCTCATTTTCATGAATTTTGTTTCTCAAATCTTCCTCAGTATCAGTGGAGATAGGAGGTTCTAGTTGTAGATTTTCTTCAATAGGAAATTGCATATAGGAATAACATTTCTATATCATAGCCAAAACATCACAACCTAAGCCAGTGTGATCCAAGGAGAAGCATTTAGGGAAAATATGTAACTGATCTTCTCTATCAATCCTTTGGATGTAGAACTTCCCTGCACCAATAATTTTAACTTCTTTGGGGATATTGGTGATTTGATCTATGCAAATGCATATTTTGAGGAAGCTTTCCCATATTTTGTCCTCCAAAATGTCATCAACCGATACAAATGTGCCAAGATCTTTGCATATATCCTTAATGAGATCAATACCATCCAAGATATATGGACCTTTGTTTTTAGCTTTCCATTTCTCCTCATTACTCATAAATTCAATCATATAGAAATCATTTGGGAGAATATTGATGTTAATATCCTTTCCCCATTGTTCTCTACACCAAGATTCAAAGTTATCCCTAACCCATTTTCCACCTCCCCACTTGATGAAAAAGCAAAACTCAAGCAAATTCGACCTAGCAGAATTAATTTTATTTTCATCCAAAAAGATAGCAAGTCTTGAAGTATTTCTTATAGGTTTAGGATGATGGGGACGATGAGGGGGAAAGGTCTTTCCTTGAAAATCAATATTTCCCACTCGATCCGAACAAGGGTTCTGATTTTTAGGATAAAAATTGGATCTCCAAAACTTGGCATGGTCTGTCCTAGAGTTGTCTTGTCCAAAATACTCATTTTGTATTTGAAAATTACTATGATATTTCAGAGGGACCAGATTGGGTTAAGAATGTGGATTGCCTCACTCGATTGCTGCACCTGGGATGCTAGATTCAGGCAATGGTTGCTAGTTTTGGGGAAACTTGGAAGTAGGATACTTGGCCTTGCAAAACCAACCTTTGTTATTCCAGATGAAACCATTTTCCTTCCATTTTAGCAGCTCAATAGGGGACTGGTTGCCACTCGAATACGAATTTCCATAATTCATCCATGGTCTGGAATATCTATCTCCATGGAAAATCTCTTTTCTCCCAGAATTAGCCGGTTTCTGAGAGGGTTGAAACCTACCTTCTTCAATGGGAAAGGTAATATTTTCTTCATCGCTCCATGAACTGATCTTTGGAGTGACTTTTTTTTTATTTGGAATCTTCGCAGCCTGAATGCCCAAACCTCGCATATCGGCATCCCTGCTCCTGTTGCCGCTGTCGCTCCTATTGCCTTCAAATGCCACCATTTTCTCTAAAATCAATTCTTAGAATTATTTAATATTACTTTTTATTTTATTTTATTGTTTAATTATGTCATTTACCAATTCAAATCTCCAAAATTAGGACTAAGTTTAACCCTTGTATGATTTTGATTGTGACATTCCCTTACCAATAGTACCTTAGTGAAATGATGACTTGTAGCTTAGATGTATGCTTACTTATCATGTTTTTTATTAAGTTATAGTTTTCTTGTTCAAAAGGATGGAAATAACAATATATATGTAATCCAGCTATTTCTTAAAAAAAATGAAGAAGTTTAATTTTATAATAATATATTTGAAAACATTGTTAACTTTTTTTTGGATTTTATGTATGGCAATGACATAAAATTTCTAGATGACATTTAAAATTGTCCATTTTTAACATTGTCCATGTATCGTCTTCTCTTAATTCATATCTCTTGAATACATACTTGGCAAAGTTTATCCGATCAAAACAAGTGAAGAGAAAATTCGTGGACAATAATGCTAACGAATAAAATTTATAATAATATTGCAAAGAATTCACAATAAGAATATTTTACCATTGAATAAGAAATAAATAGTCATTATGATGGCAACCAAAATAGATAAACACCGAAATTTCAATTAATAAATTGAATTATATAAAGTTGAAAAAAATAATAAATACAGTTTAAATTTTATTAGATTGTATAAATTAAAGTTACATTAATGCATTAAATGGATATAGAGGAATCAGTTAGAATTTAATAATATTGAAATTTTTGTTCAGCTAGTACAGAAACTGGTATATTGAATTCTTTTTTTTTTTGTTTTTTATCTGTCAAAATTTGAACAACATCTTTCATATCAGATCTCATTTTTGGATTTTCATGTGTACAAATGATTCCCAATTTTAGAACTCTCTTCATTTCAACATAAATCTGTTTGTCTTTATAAATATTTTTCAAACAGTTGTTTTCTATCTGTGCCTTGGTTGCCCACTGTGGAAGTGTCAATTAAACTTGAACTTGTTTGCTTTACACCACTTATTAATTCCGACAATACAACACCAAAACTTTAAATATCAGTTTTAGGAGACCATCTCACTTGATATGCCGTTTCTAAATAGCAAAACATAAAATATAAATATAAATAATTCTAATAAATTAATCTAGAATAACTGAAAAAAGTAAAAATAAATTTTTCAAATGAATATATTGAAATAATTATTCTTAAGCATAAAAAGATGATTTTTTTTAGTTAAAATTTAAAAAAAAATGTTAAACTCCACACATTAAACAATATATTAAGCCTAGAGAATGTCAGTCAACTCTGAAAGTTTAGCACTAGAAATCAAACCTTAATTTATAAGTTTAGCACTAAAAATCAAACTTTAATTTATGAAATTTAAACCATTGGAAAATTTACTCATTTATTACTAATATGAGTAAAAACACTAATTTCCCTGAAAAAACAAGGTGAAATAAAAGAAAAGACAAGCTTTTCCCTAAAATTAAAGTCCACAAAACTAACAATTTTATCATCTAGATCCAAACTTTCTGGCATAAATTCTATTACTGCTTACTCTCTATACACAAAAAAAAAGTAAGTTATTCTACAAACTAATAATTATTATGGCTGTTTATAGGGATAGATTGATGGATATTGTAAGCAATCCATACAATCATCTTTCCTGGAGAGGAGGACGATACTTCCCTTGTCATCATCAGGAAAGACTAAATCCTCAAGTTTTCTAAACTAACTAGTTCCAGAATTGCACGTTCACACGCTGTCTGGATCGCAGAATAGTCTTGAAAATAAAATTGAAATATTCTAATAGACTTTAGTATTAGACTCAAGTCCACTAACTATCAACCATTGTACCAACTATTCTCCATGTCAACCCAACCAAAACTCATTTATTGTTTGGTAAAATATGAACTTCAACAATCAATATTTTTAAGTTTATTTGTTAACATTTTAAATCCAATTTAGAGTAAAATTATAAAGATTTTAAATTTTACTAAAAAAAAATAAGTGAATTCAACCAAGGAAACAAATCATAAATGAATCTACAAACCAAACATACAAGGAACTTTTAAAGTTATGAGAAAATTATGAAGACCAAATAGTACTAACATTTTATTTTGGTATGAGAATGTGATAATATACTTTGGAAACTTCTCTCATCAATTTTAATGGTATTTTTTTAACATTGAATTATCATGTAAATAAGATGTAATAACATACTTAATATATCTAAAACCAAGATAGTTTTAAGGAAGGAAGGAAGGAAAATTCTTGGAAATGGAAGACAGGCTAGATTTTGGGAAGATATATGGCTAAAAGATGAAGGCCTTGCTAATATTAACCAATCCAACTTGCTCAAAAGAGTCCTTATTCAATGTTATGTCTCTCATGTACATGGATACCTGCCATGGCAAGATGACCAGGTTAAGTGGAATAATTTCATGGATTAGGTAAGGAACAATAATTACATCTCAGATGCCAATAGAAGCCAAATGATGGAGGAGACTCAACAATTATGCTTAACCTTAAGCGACTGCTCCTTCTCCCCACACAGAGCAGAGGAATGGATATGGCATGAAAATTCCTCAGGCATCTTCTTGGTAAAATCTGCTTATAATATTATTGAGGTTGACTCAAGGGCCCACTTCAACTTGAACCTCACATGAGTTAAAGGCTTAATTCTAAAATTTAATCATTTTTGGTGAGTTACAACCCATGGCAATATCTTGATAATTAATACCTTGAACAAGAGAGGTTTATCTCTGGTTAATAGATGCATGCTTTTTGCAAGGATCTGGAGAGTATGGATAATATTTTATTCATTTCTAGTTTGCCAAGGAAGTCTAGTCGGAGTTGCTAGCTGACATTTAGATAATGTAGACCTTCCTGGGTGATATGAGAAGCTTGATGAAGCAATGGAATCATAGCCCTTTTACTCATCCTATCACAAAAAACATATGACTCCAAATTCCCCTTTTGTTATGCAGATATATGGAAGGAGTGTAACAATAGGATATTTTGAGAGGAGGTTCAAGATAGTAAGGGTTTGTTTCACATCATAAACACAACAAATTAAAGAGAACTTGAATGTTGCCTCCTTTAGTTCGTCCAAGATTATATCCAACCTGCTTGATCTAAAAAATAAACAATGTTGGGGTATAATGCACAATCTCTTGCATCTAAACTAGAACAAAATGATATTAAGAAATGTCTATTCTTGGATCCCTCTAGATGAGGGATGGACTAAATGCAACTTTGATGGTTGTTCTAAGGGTAATTCCAGGTTATCAAGAGTGGGAGAAATTATTAGAGACAACACAAGTCCCCTGATAGATGGGAACTATATCAATTTGGGAAGAGGATCCAATAACAAAGCAGAGGCTATAGCGGCTTAGCAAGGGCTTAGGCAGCTATATCAATTGAAATGTAAAAATATAATCCTTGAAGGCAATTCCAATCTTATTGTGGATTGATTAAATGGTAAGGTGAATACTCTATGCGAAATAAAAAAATATTGTGAAAGAAAGCAAAAGGCTTATAGGTTATTTTCCCAAACTTAAAATCCAACATATTTTATGGGAGGGGAATAGAGCAGCCAATGAAGTGGCCAATCAAGGATTAAACCATAATGAATGGTATTTCTTCAATTTTAGGAAAAGTACTATCGGGCTCAAAAAAAATTTGGTTGATGAAAGGAGTAAGTCTTATTTGGTTGACTTTGTCTCATATGTAAATATAAATGATGATGAAAAAAGTTTATTTAAATAATAAGACAGAGAGATTAGGCGCCAAATATTTTTTAATTCAAAAAATGATGTTGAACTTCTTGCTGACTTGGCTTTTAATGGAGATGTCATGTTGGAGTCGTATTAGGACTTAAAACAACAAGGGTGATATTAATATTTTTAGTGATGTCAGTGATACAAAGCAGTCTTATCACCACTTAGTCTCAATTACCAAGAATGGGGAAATTATTAGAGGGAAAGGTAGCAGATGTATCTCGTTGCTTGGTATGATTAATTTTGATGTGAGCTGTCTTTTCACTTTTGTAGAAAGGGGTGACGAACATTTTTAAAAATACCTTTTTAGAAGCTGTTCCTTATTTGATGGGGTTAACGATTTTAATTGTGGGTATTCTCTATGTCAGTTTCACATATCTTACCAAGTTACTATGATTCTGATTTGTGACATGGGGGCTGCATTGAAGAGGTCGGAGCCAAATTTTTTTAAAGATCTTCAAAATAATGAAGAAGTGTGGGATCTTTTCTATAGAGCTAGGATGACACCTTTCTTTTTTTCTATGAGAGGCTATAACAAAGTGCTTTCATTGAGATTTTGCAACTCCTAGAAAAAAGGTGAAGTCTCTATTGACAATATCTCTTTCATGGTCTCATCAAAATACATTATGGAGGTGACTACTTTAAGAAAAGAGGGGAAAAAGGTTGAGAAAAGAAGCTCTAGAGACTACAAGAGCTATCTGAAGAGATTCTTTAAAAAAGGTGAAAGGCTAGTGGTTTTATAGAATGGGTATGATTTCTCTATTCTCCCCAAACACTTTTCTATTGTTAGTTATTTTGATATAAAATAATTCACTTTGGAAGGTCATTACACTACTATTCATGACTACCATTTCCCAATTCTCAACCACATTAGGGACAAAAAGAAATTAATCTGCCTTATTACCTATTTACTTCTCTATCTACTAGTATTTTACAAGGTGCTCCCTCACCACTCCACCAAGGGATTATTTATGCCCTTTACAATTATGCTTAGATCACTGCCCTATCACAACCTTTTTCTAACCCTTCCTAGGCATCTTGAACCTAAAGATGATGCCCCACACTCATCTATGAGAATTGAGCTCACTGAAACTAAGCTCTATCGTCAAATGATGAAACCCCCATCACTAAGATTAAAGGTAAAAATATTACTGTTGAATTGGCATCTGAAGCCCTAGAAGTTGCTCTACTCACTTGACTAACCCCCAAAAAAGAAAACTTGATGCTCATAAAAATAGCCTAGCTAAAGCTAGGAAGATGAAAAAACACTGCAAAAAGAAGCAAATAACTATTGATTTGGATTAAAATGATTCTGAGGCAGAAGATTAAGATTTATAGGATAAGGAAAAGAATGAGGGGATCTCTAGGGAAAGGAGGTTGGCTTGCCTCCTTGCTAAAGATAAGAAAGAGAAACTTGAAACCAAAGAAGTTTCCCTTGAACCTATGGAGGTTTATACCCTTGAAGATGATTATTGCTCCTCAAGTGATGGGTTGGAGGATGAGGAATTTCAAGTGGAAGGGGAGGAGAAAGTAGATGATAGTAAAGAGAATATAGAGGTCTTTAGTGACTTTCAAGATGATAAGGAAGAAAAGGAAAAATTGGAACGTAATTGCCCACCTCAGATGATATTTGAGGATGATGAAATGGTTCCTTATTCTCAGGACTCTCCAATTGACAATGAAAATTTCAACACCAAAAAGAAGCAGAGTCAGATAATCGACCTTCAAGTTAAGGTCATGAACCTTGAAGCCAAGGTGAAGGAGTATAAGAAAGAGTATAGGCTAATGAGGGACACCCTAAATTCTTTCTGCACCATCATTGATGGGATTATGATGAAAGTGGTTGTGGAGTTTGTTTCAGGGTAGAGCAGGATGAAGAAAAAGGCAAGACAATTGAAGGGGAGTGGAAACTTACTAGAGGATGACCAAAAAGAGGATATGTCGTTCTCAAAGATCTGGTAGGAGTAGATGAAGCATCTCATGCAGAACTAGAATCTCATCAAGGATGATTAGGCTATTATGATTTTGGTGCACTTTTTGGATGAGTTTAATTTTGTATAAGGATATTAGTACTTTCGGGTTTAGTCATTATAGTTTTATACTCTATCATAGCACTAAGGATTTATGGTTAAATAGGCTTGTGTGCCTACTTAGTGTGTTGGTTTTATTCTATTGTATTACTCTGATATTACTATAGATTATTTACAACTACCTAATAGTAGTTTAATTTGCAATAGTAGGTAGTTGATTAGGGTGGTTCTCTTCAACTATGTTGGTATGATAGCTTTTGATTACTTTTGAGAGCTATTTTTGTTCTTTTTGGGTGCTTGGCTGTGTTATGCCTGAGGTTGTTTGGATACTCTCTAGTTTTGTTGTTTTGTGAGGGTTCAAGGCCCTTTCCTTCCTCAAGTAATAAAAAAACATGCCTAATATCTAATATTCTATCCTTATTGCACCATATTTTTAATAGATGTAGGTGAGTTTAAAATTATAATTGATGAGAAAAATAGTATTAAAAAACATATTTTAGACTATGACACTCTCAATAGTTCATGCAATACTAAATGTATGTCACTGACCATGAGGTAACAATAATCCATGACTTACAACATTAAATATAAATACAACCACCTATTTCTACCATTGCAAATGACCTTTGAAACTTCTCAAATATGAATATGGATACACATGCTACCCATCATTACCTTTCTTTTAACACAGATATATAAATTATAAAAATAATCTCACAATAAACATCTCTAGTGTTTTCCTCTCCCTCTTGATGGAAAACATTTTTAATGAAGCATCAAAAGGGATGAATACCTTAAGGATTATGAGGAAGACGGGGATCACGATGTTGAAGGGGAACCTAAGGATCACTATGGAGGGAAGAGGGTAATTGTGGAGATTGAGGATCTCAATGCAAGCGGTGGAGAACTTGGAGACCTTGCAAAATTATTTGGGATGCAAAAGAAATGAGGATTGGATTAGAAATATGGAGGGTGGTATAGAACATTTGATAAAGGTTATTAATTATCTATTGTAGAAATCTGTTATGCAAGTTGTTATGGTTGCTAAGAAGATCAAGAGGAAGAAGAAAAAAAAATCCACATTATAATGCATAGCAGAAGGACAAGGGAGAAGAAGAAAGGTAAACTTCTCTTGTGGGAGTGGTGTAGTCGCGGTTAGGAGGGTCGTCAAAGAGAACAATCTAGATCATGCAGCAAATGAAACGCAACTACAACAACAAAGTGATGGATGCAATGTAGGATCAGATTTATTATATCACAAAAAATGATTACAAACTTCTGGCAACATTTGAGCTCATAGATTTGGCTCACAAGCTTGAGTACAAAACATGCGTGTTATGCAACATCTGGCTCAAGAAAGGATGCGAGCCAACTCTGAAACTCCTAACTTTTAGATCTATCCTCTAACTTCTAAAACTTGATTTTAAATGATCAATTACATTAATTTATATGATCTATAATGATCCACGAACCAAGGATAATATTTATGAACATGTCCAAAAACTAAGTCCGGTTCTGCAACATCCGGTGAGAAAACAAAAAGAAATGTTGAAGGAAATACTGAAGCTGCAAAATAGGAAACGGATTGAAAGGAAATTTTTTTTTTTTTGGTTGATTCAATATTTCAAGAACTAGGGATACTCCTACATCAGGGAGGAGGAATGAAAAGACATTCTTGATAAATTTTGCTATCTATTTTAGTGACCCTATAGTTTATTTTAATGTTCTTAGCTCTAGGTGATTTGTAACTATTTTTTGATATCCTCTAGTTTCTAAAAACTATTTTTTAAATATTTTGTTGTTAATTTCAAGTTAAACTCTTTAGAAATGGGGACTTTCTCTCCAAGCCTATTTTTTTTGTTTAATATTTGAAGTGTTGAATTGTATGGGTTATAGCCCTTTCCCCACTAAATCTAATCAAGAACAATGATGGCAATGAATATTCTAGCCATAATAGACAATTCTATTAGGGCATATATGTTATTGATGAATAAACATGATGTAACAAAAAATGTATATGCAAATCCAAGAACTATTCACAAGTACAACCAACTATAATGGATACGAAACATTCATTTCATTGGTTAATAAAAATATTTCTCTCTATCTTGGCTATCAAAATGATGCAAGGGCATTGTTCCAAATAAATTTTGGTTTTTTCTTATCTTGTTCTATTTTTGTCTATTAGTGAATAATAGTTTTTTACCATGGAAGGTAGGGTACAAGAATGTGTTTCTGTCACTACTTGGATAAATTGCTCTGAGACCATTGGGAATTGGTTGGAATCTGCCAACACAATGATTGATAGTTGCAAACTAATCATGCTTGCAAGGAAATAAAATATGAGGAAGGAGGGAAAATAAGGGTTGGTCAAGAATTTATTAGAGAAGAAAGAAATCACAATGACTTGATAATTCAATACTATGAAAAGAAGTAGGTCGAGTACAAGAAAATTGGGAAGAAAAAGAGAATAGTTAGGAGTGCTAGATAGCAAATCAGGTCATGGAGTTGAGTAGTCCAAATTGGTTTTTGAAATTGATTTCTCATCCAATAGATTGTACTATTGTATTCCTTTGTACTCATTATAATCTAGGTCGATCATGGAATAAAATAGTTATCTATTTTTAGTGGTTATTTTTCTCTATCTAAATCTATCACTATTGAGTTCTCGTCACATAATTGTTATCTATGTTTTATTACTAAAGTTCCCATCATTCTCGAATTTCTCAGCATTGTCCTATTTCTAGATTTTCATTTGAAGTTACCATCAATTTCTCGTCAGAAGGCTACCATCATAGTTGGTATTAGAGAAACATGAGATTGGAGTCTGTGATATGGTCACTATGCCACCAAAAAGAATAAGAAAAGGGGATGGTAAAGCAAGAGGCTGAAGAGGTCATGAGAAAGGAGTTCTAGAGATGTTGTGAAACCTAGTAGAAAAGATAGATGCAATAGAGAAAACACAATGGAGAGGAAAAGTAGTGGATAATGTTAGTGAAGTTAAAGAAGAAGAAGAAGAACCCCAAGCTATTGACGATGTTCTAGTAGAACCAGAAAGTATTGATCTCTTATTGGGATAGAATATTTTCTAAGTTGAAGGCTCAGTTCCTTCTTTGAGACTAACAAATAATATTTTCAAAATATTGGAGAATCACAAGTAAAAGGATATGTAAGTAAGAGAATATATAGAAGAGTTTTACAAGTTGGTGATTAGGTTTTGTCATAGTGATGAAGATTTTGAAATGATAGTACGATATTTGAATGACTTCAAATTTAGTTTGAAGGATGAATTGACCCTAGTATCCCCTATAATTTTTTAGGAAGCCTATCAATTTTCCACAAATGTAGAGGAGAAGATTGCAAGAAACAAAAACCAACAAGGAACGAATAGAGAAAGAGGCTATAGGGGAAGAAGACATCAAGGTGGAAGGGGATAACAACACCATAAAGATGGAGCGAAAAGTAGCTCAATTGGCCCTATCAATCAAGAAAGAGGAGGATATCAAAACAAAGGAGGTAGATCCTATGGAAGAGGTCTTTTGCAAGGAAGAGGAAGAGGCTTTGCTGGTAAGTATATCAAGTGTAACCAGTGTGTTAGTCATAAGAGTTGGGAGTGTCTCAGGGATTCACAAAGAGGTCATAAAAGACTCGAGCAAAGCAATCAGATTGTGAAAGTAGATCAAGAAGGTGTGGGATCACATGCTCATCACAAAGAACCTAAATTTGAAGAGTTGTTGTTGTTTAAGAGAGTATTGTTGAAGCCACTAAAAGAGAGTGAAGAACTAGTGGAAAGAGAGTATTGTTGAAGTCTATAGTGAAGAACTAGTGAAGAACAAGGTGTGGGATAATCTTGTGGCTATGAAAATCTTAAGAAAATTGGGTCATAAGAAAACTGAACATCCTTTCCCTTATAAATTTTCTTGGCTATAGAAAGTCTATTAGTTGTTGGTAAATGAAGAAGCCTTGATTGAATTTCAAATTGGAAGTTATAAAGATAGTGTTATGTATGATATTATGCCCATTGATGTGTGTTATGTATTGCCTGAAAGACCTTGGGAATTTGACAAGAAAGATGTGTATAATGGAATACATAATACTTACACTTTTGAAAAGGATGGTATAAAGTATATATTGGTGTTTATGCAAGAACAAGAAGGGGAGAACAATAGTCACAATAGAAACAAGCTATTGATAGTAATTAAAAAGAACTTTTCACATGATATTAAATATGCAAAAGTAGTATATGCTTTGGTACTCAAGCCCAAGGTTGAGCTTACATCTACAAAACTAGATACAAGATATCTTGAAGAAACAATATATGGATATTTTTCTAGTTCATTTTCTTGGTGAGTTGCCTCCCATAAGGAGTATCATTCTTCATATGGCTTTGGGACCAGGAGCTAGCCTCTAGTGTACCTCTTTTTTTGGAAAAACAAGCTCGCAATATCAAGTCTATATGCTAACTAATATTTTGGAGTGGTGGTAGTCCCTCCAGAACATTCTACAATTTAATGTCTTGAAACACCTCAAGAAACTCTGCAACCTCCTTTTCTCTTACATTTCAATGTATTTGACATCCCCACTAATACATTTTCTTGGAATGAGTGCTATATAGGTTTTCTCATGTTTCTATCCATCCAAGAATTTCCTTCCATCCACCAAATAGATTCTTGCACCACCACTACCACATCATTTTGTTCTTCCTTAAAAGAGATCAGAATATATTTTTTCTCATCCTTAGTTATAATATAGGGATTTTTTCTCCCATCATGTATGTCCCTTATATCATATTGCCAAGGCCTCCCTCGCAATAGGTGGCAAGTATCCATTGGCATGATAACACATAATACTTTATCTCTATATGAACCAATGTGAAGGTTGACAAGACATTGTTCACTCATAAAAATCTTGTGATCATCTTGTATCAATATAATTTGGTATGGGTCTAGGTGTTTGGTTCTCCCTAGGTTTATCTTTTATACCATCTTCTTAACAACCAAATTGTCTATGCTACCGTTGTTGATAATGAACTTACAATACTTGCCTCCCAAGTTGAACTTGGTTTAGAATAGGCTTCTCCTCTATGACAATTCATCTCTAGCTTCCCTCTACAATAGGGCTCTCCTCATGACCAATTATTCACTCTTTTCTAGATGTCTTATGGACCCAAATGATCCATCCTTTTTTCCCTCAGCATATGCATTCCTAGCTCCAAATTTTGTCAACTTTCAACCACTTCCCTTTCAGTATTCAAAGACACAAAGTGTAACCACTCCACACTTGAAACATGTTCCGAGGTCAAATCTTCTTTTAGACCTCCTTTTCTCTTCAATCATGGTATGAATCTTCCCTAAGCCTCCTCTCTTCCCTCCAGAATGAGCTCCTACCTATGGTTCACTCTACATATGGCTTCAATCTTGGTTTATTGTGTCTATCTCTCTATGAGTCTATATCCCTTCACTTATTGTTATCTAACAACTTATCTACCTTTGTAGCTAACTTTTCATCCACCATTAATTCAAATTGATAGGCTTCCTCCATGGTGGCCATTTGAACCGGGATTAATTCCTCTTGAATGTTGGTTCTAACGATATTTTTTTAGTTCAGTTTCTATCGTAAAACAAATTACTCTTCATCTTTGTCTTGCATCCTTAGCTCCTCATCATCACTTATCTTCCGATCTCGATTTTATACAATTTCTCCAGTCTTCATCAATGAAATCTAGTCAATTATTCATGACTTCCATCATGTCCATCATCTCTTCCACTCTTCTGGTGACAGTGGCCATTCCTGGCATAATTCTTGGTAACATCTTTTCTTTTGATCTAGGTGTGATTGCCTCAAATTGTTTCGTTTGATCTAGGTGTGATTGCCTCAAATTGGTGATATAGCTTAGGTTGGTAACTGCCTCACTTTTCCAATTAGTTGAAAATACCTGTAACCTACCTATATTTAGTGATCTATCCACGCCAAGGATCTTCTAGAATTTCCACCTCCTTTCTTTTGAATCTTGCTCTAATACCACTTGATGCAGTCAAGGTTAGAGGGTCTAAAATGGATTGTTCAACCTTACTGGAAAACATTTACAAAAGAATAACATTGAATTGAATGAGGGAAGAAACAAACAAATATTTATTAAAACAAAATGTCTACATGCCCATAGGCCGTCACATGCATTCGGCCAATTTATCCCACATGCAAGCTCATAGGCTGCCATGGGCTTATTGCAAATATAGCAATGAAATGGAAGTCTCCCAAAATAACTTTCTCTTTTTTTTCTACACCCTAACTACCCACAAATAAATATTGCATGATGCTCTCTATTGCCTCATTATGTGTTCAAATATTGATCCCATCATTAGACATGATCCGTGTTTGCCTATTTGGCCCTGAAGTTGGTGTAATGTGTGTATAAGTCTGTATTGCTTGTAAGGGATCTAAACGTTGGTGTGGACCTATCTAGATTTTTCCCAACCCCATATAACATGCTTCATTAATCAAGAAAGCTGCAAGATAAAAAAGAGTGGTTTATGAATCAAGAAATATCCGCTATTCAATAGGTTCGCGATGGCAATAAATTTTATAATCTTCTTAATGGGTCAAGGCAGCAATAGAAATACGCATACAAAACTCTTTGCCACACGGTGCATGTGGCTGTAAAATTATTCTTAATTGACTTTTCGTAATTTTTGCCGAAAATGTATATTCAATTAATACTTGGAATAGAAATGCTGCGTTCGCGTTTGCAATTCTTTGTCTACCACAAGGATAGGTTGAGTTGACCACCTTGACGGGTCATCCAAGGTATGAGGAAATATCCCTGTACCTTCTTTTAAACAGAGTTTGGAAAATTCTCTAAGCCTCTAGATAAATGTAGACTAATTATGATGATTCTTTTTTATATCAAATGAAATAAATTTATCATTGATACATTCGTTATCTAAATCATTTATTCATTTATTTGTGGGTTCTATAGGTTATTTGGTCTTATAATCGTTATAAAAAATATGCATGCATTCATTCACAATGATCAATTACAGATATGACATGTAATTCTTCTATAATTTTTTTTGAATAAACAATTAATTAAATTTTATTATTTATATTTTTTATTTGGATGTTTATATTTTTTGGAAGATTAGTTTGGTGGGATCATGTAAACAATTAAATTATGTAGCATAACAAAACAGATGAATCAATTAAAGTTCACTTGCTCCTAAAAAGACATAGATAAATCAATTAAAGTTTCGTAATATTGAAACTATTGGTTTGCTAGTATACAAATTGGTATATTGAACTCTCCAATTCCTTGCTTTGTGTCAATTAAGATTTTCACCACATCTTCATATCAGCTCTCAATTTGGTATCTTCTTGTGTAGAAATAATTCCCAATCTTACAACTCTCTCCATATCATTATAAGCAGAAAGTGTTAAGGGTTTTGATGGAATTACTTACTGTTGATGGTAGATTTACTAAAATCTACAATTATCATTTTGCAATTCTTATTCATTTCCGCCATGGGGTTAAGATTTATCTACCCTTTTACTTAGCTTCTTCTCTGAATGAGAGCTTGGCTGACCACACTAAAAAGCCCAAATCTTACCCCATAGCACATCAGGGGCTTATTTTGCTCATTTATGAACACCTGAAGGAAAAAGCTATGGCTAGCAAGGATGACTACCTAGTAACTAATGCACATGTTTCTGAGAGCTGTAATGATTCTGAGTCTGATGATGACCTGTCTAATGCCCCTACCCATAAAAAACGAAGAGCTGACATTGATAATGTGGAAACAGAGGTGCATTATGATTTGGAGGAGGAAAAGGGGAAGAATATTGAGACAAAAATGGAGAGTGAGAAAGAAGGGAAAAAAGATGCTTATTCTGAAAACCCTTATTCTAAACCTATGGGTTTGGATAGTAGGAATGTCACCCCGAACTCAATGGAGGAAGACAACCCTAAATCTGTGAGCATTGAGCAGGGTAGGGATTCGGCGAATACTATTTTGAATACTACCCGTAATTGCACACTGGAGTCTTTCAATCTCCAAAAGTGGGTTATTGACAACATAACAAGCATTCAGAGCAAACAGAGGGACCTGGAAAATAAGATACACAATTTGATTAAGGAAACAAATTTGGGGAAAAAGAGTGAGGAGATGGAAACCAGTGAAGCTGAGGAGGAAATTGAGATGCAGGACTGGTCGGAAAAAGACCTGATAAAAGCGGATTTGAAACATCTGGAGGATGTTATTAGAGTTGTAAAAGAAAAGATTGAGGCGGATAAAGATAACATCATCACTTGGGTTACTCAAACTGAGAAGGCTTTGAAAAGCTTCATGAACCACAGTCTTGAGGTCTTAAGAGTTTCTTCACAAAATATGAATGCCTTGGTGAAGCACTTAGAGAGGAAAAATCAGGTTAAGGACTTGGTAATCATTGAAGATGCACCGGCCTCCAGCTCCACCCATCAAATCTCCAAGCGAAGGACCAGGCAGACCACCACTAATATGGAGACAAAAATGAAAGACATCCAGCTGAAACAGGAGAGCAATGATCTGAGAGAAGTCGGTAAGGCCATGATGTTTTTGGTATAGAATGCTAAGGAATCTATAAAAGTTATCATTTAATATGTAATGTTGAGTTTTGGATGCCAATTTCTTGTTGGCTCCTTGCTGTTCTTTTGTCCTAGCTGCTGGTTTTTGTGCTGGTTTTTTGCAGTTGTTTTGTCTTGGTCTTTTCTTCTCTTGTTTCTTTCTTGCTCATCTATCGTATTGTAAGCGGGTTTGGGGTCCCTTAAAACTTGATTTTCCTTAATCAAAAACATCGATGAGATCCATCAAGTTGTTTTTTACCTTTACCATGTTTGCCCATTGTGAAAGGGTCAATCCCTTCTCAACTAAAATTGGGTTTGTTGGTTTTACACCACTTATTAGTTCCAACAATACAACTCCAAAATTGTATATATCTACTTTTGGAGAAGACCTCATTTGATATGCTCTTTTTCAAAAGCACAATTTAGAACATAAACACAATTGTTAGCCAAACTTGATTTAAAACAAGACAAAAAAAAATTTAAATTTTTTTTTATTAATATAAAATTATTAGAATAAAAATTGAAAACAGAAACTATTTTTATATGAATAACTAATTCTCTTAATTGAATGTAAAGAAAAAACTATTCTTAAAACCTTAAAGCTTGAACCTAAATCTTGTCTAATTATATTAAAACTTAGTCGATTAATGATAACATATATCTCAGTCAATTAATGATAACCTATATCTATATAACAAAACATAATTTAAAGAGAAATTATATAGGATTTAAAAAGGAAATTATCTTACCCGGAGCTCTATAACCAATAGTAAAGAAAGAACCTAAAGGGCTTGGGGTGAGTTCACTATTGTCCATAAAGCACAGATGGGCTTGCAGATGTTCATCAATAAGTATATTTGCAGGTTTCAAATCACAGTGCAAAATTGTATTCTTTCATTCATGGTGAAGATATCATCATAAGCTTGTTTATCATTATAAATATCTTTCAAGCCATCATCAATAAGTTTGATTATTAAAGAGTCAATCTCTTCTCAACTATATATATCTACTTTTGGAGAAGACCTCATTTGATATTCTCTTTCTAAAATACACAATCTCATAAGATTTCTGTGACAAAGCCAACCCAAAATTTCCAGCTCTGACAAAAAATGCTTTAGACAACATTCTCTATCCTCTAAAAAATCCATTCTTCTGTAAGTTGTTCCAAATCAGCCTTTTCCAATTACTTTTCTATCACTAAAATTGGCTATTGCTTCAAGCAAGTCTTCTCTCGTGAATTTCAATACAAAGAAAACTTAATTTTACTAATAAGATAAGTGAATTCAACCAAGAAAAAAAATCATAAATGAATGTACAAACCAACTGTAGAAGGAACTTTTAAAGTAATGAGAAAATTATGAAGACCAAGTACTACTGGCATTTTATTTTAGTATGAGAATGTAATAATATACTTTGTAAACTTCTTTCATCTATCTTGATGTTATTTTTTATCATTGAAAATTATTATGTAAATAAGATGCAATAACATAATATCTAATATTCTCTCCTTATTGTACCATGTTTTTAATAGAGGTAAGAGAATTTAAAATTATAATCGATGAGAACAATAGTATACAAAATCACTTTTTAGATTATTACACTCAATAGTTCACACAATCCTCAAAATTTCACTAACCATAAGATAAAAGTGATCCATGACTTACAACATTAGATCTAAATATAACAACCTATTTCTATCATTACAAATGACCTTTTTAAAATTCTCAAATTTGAATAGGGATACACAGGCTACCTATCATTATTATTTTTAACATGGATACATATATTTAGAAAAATAATATTGCAATATACATTTATAATGATTCACACTCTGCCCTTAAGGAAAATTAGTTTAATAAAGAATTCGAAGGGCTAAATAGCCTTAAGTATTATGAGGACGATGAGGATTAGGATGTTGAAGGGGAACCTAAGGATCACTATGACTAGTAGAGGATAGTTGTTGAGATTGAGGATATTGGTGTGAGTGGAGAACCTAGAGACACCTCAAAATTGTTTCGGATGAAAAATAAACGAGGAATGGATTAGAAAGATGCAGGGAAGTATTAAAGACTTGATAAAGATCAATAATTTTTTGATGGAGAAATGTGTTATGCAGGTTGTGATGTTTTTTTAAAAGATCAAGAAGAAGAAGAAAATAAAATGACCTATTATAATAGATAGGGGAAGGACAAGGGAAAATAAGAAAAGTAAACATCTCTCATGGGAGGAGATATTAAAATACATTCCAGTTAACTTGGGATATCTACTTTAGTGCACCTGTGGTTTATTTTGTTGTTCTTAGCTCTAGTGATCTGTTATTGTTTTTTCATGTTACTCTACTTTCTCTAGACCATTTTATTTATATTTTGTTGTTAAACTCTAGCTAAAGTCTTTATATATGCTGGGATTGCTCTCCAAGCCCTTTTTTTGGCTAAATGTTTTAATTGTTGAATTGTATGGGTTGCGACCCTTCCCTACTTAACATAACTACAAACACTAATAGTGATGAATATGTTATCCATGATAGATAATTATACTAGGAAATATATGTTATCTATATGACATATCTAACAGTAAATGTAGATACAAATCTAAGAACTTTTGACAAGTACACCCAGCTATAATGGATACAAAACATTCACTTTATTGGTTAATAAAATTATTTCTCACTTTCTTGACTAGGGGCATCATTCCTGATCAATTTTGGGTTTTGCATATCTTGTTTTTATTTTTTTTGTTAGAATTTTTTTTGGGTTGATTTATATCCGTCATAATCTCATCAACATTTAGTCATTCAGATGAGATTTTAATTCAATTTTATTCTAGAAATTTTATTCTAGAAACTTATTCTAGAAATTTTAATGACAAATATTTTGATTATGAAGGAGTTGTAGAAGAAAGGAAAGTTAAGTTTGTTTATACAAGGCTCAAAGGCCACACTGTTATGTGGTGGAATCTTGTTCAATCTGAAAGATGGAAGAAGAATAAGGAGAGAACTACTTATTCTTGTGATAGAAAGGTTGCTAAGATTTTTTTGGGAGAATATCAAACCAATATTTCCAAAATATTATAAAATATCAAGCAAAAGTAAATGTTAGTAAAACAATGTATGGAAGAGTTTTACAACTTTATGATTTGGTCTGGCCATAGTGACAAAGATTTGGAAAAGGTAGCAAGATATTTGAATGGGTTGAGATTTAGTTTGTAGGATGAATTGAGTCTAGTCTCCCTTAGAACTCTTGATGAAGCCTATCAATTTACCATAAATATAGAGGAGAAGGTTGCAAGAAAGCAAAACTAGTAAGGAAGGAATAGAGGAAGAGGCTATATGCGAAGAGGACATCAAGTGGGAAGGGTTCAACAACACCATTAAGATGAAGAGGCTAGTAGTTAAAGTGGACCAATCAATCAAGAAATAGGAGGATATCAAAACAAAGGAGGTAAATCCTATGAAAAAGGTGGTTTCTAATGAAGAGAAAAAAGCTCCACTGGTAAGTGTTTCAAGTATAACTAGTATGCTATTCATAAGAGTTGGGAGTGTCTTTAGGATTCACAAGGAGGTCATTAAAGACCTAAGAGAAGCAATAAGATTGTGCAAGAAAATCAAGAAAGTGTTAAATCATGTGATAATCACAAAGAACCTGAATCTAGAGAGACATTGTTGTTCAAGAGAGTATTGATGAGGCCGCCTAAGGAGAGTCAAGAACCGGTGCAAAGAAGAGATTTATTCAAGACAAAATGTAAGGAAAAAGGTAAGTTTTGCAAATTGATTATATATAGTGGAAGTACTAATTTACTCCAGCGGCTACAAAAATGGTAGAAAAATTGGGTCATAAGAAAGATAAACATCCTTTCACCTATAAATTTCCATGGCTATAGAATGTCCATTAGTTGTTGGTAGATGAACAAGCCTTGGTTGAATTTTAAATTGGAAACTTTACAATGATAATTTTATTTATGATATTGTGCCCATGGATGTGTGCCATGCATTTCTTAGAAGACCTTAGCAATTCAAAATAGGAAATTTGTGCATAATGGAAGCGATAATACTTACACATTTGAAAAGGTCGATATAAAGAATATGTTGTTGTCTATGAAAGAACAAGAAGGAGAAAACAATAGTAGCAACAATAACAAGGTAATTATGACAACTAGAAATCAGATTTTACAAGATATGAAAGATAAATACGTAGGATATGCTTTGGTACTCAAGCCCAAGACTGATCTTACCTCTACAAATATAGATTATTTTCCAGAGGAGATACAAGATATCTTGAAGACACACATGGATTATTTTGTGGTTCATTTTCTTGATGACTCATCATATGGATTTGATACCATGGGATATCCTTCCAAACAAGGCTACATATAGATTGACTCCTAAAGAGAATGAGTAAATTAGAAAACAAGTTGAGGAATTACACAAGAAAGGTTTGATAAGAGAAAGTCTTAGACCTTGTTCTATTCCTAGAGTCTTAGTACCTAAGAAAGGAGTTCAATGGAGAATGTACATAGACTCAACGGTAATTAATAGGATAGCTATTAGATATAGGTTTCTACTTATAAAAATTGAAGACTTGATGGACTATTTGAGTGGTTCTAAGTATTTCTCAAAGATAGATTTGAAAAGTGGTTATCATTTATTTAGGATCAAACCTAGAGATGAGTGGAAAACAACATTTAAAACTAGTGATGGACTTTATGAATGGATGGTTATGCCCTCTAGACTTTCTAACACACCTATTGCCTTCGTGAGGCTTATGAATGAGGTTTTAAAACCATTTTTAGGGAAAAATTTTATTGTATATCTTGATGATGTCTAAATTTTTAGTAGGTACAAGGAGGATAATTTGGTGCATTTGAGGATGGATATGACAATATTATGTGAGGATAAGCTATAGATTAATCTTAAGAAATGTGTGTTTTTGCAGACCAAATCAATTTGTTTGGGATTTGTGATACCCAAAGATGGATTGAAGATGGATGCATAAAAGGTTCAAGACATTATTGATTGGCCTACACCAAAGAGTGCATAAATGGTAATAAGTTTTCATGGACTTACTAGTTTCTAGATGAAGTTAATTAAAATGTTTGGTCATGTAGTTGCTCTTATACTTGAAACCATTAAGGGATATAAAAGGTAGTTTGTAAGGACACAAGAGGCTAAAACAACTTTTGTATTTATGAAACAAAAGGTGAGTGAGTAGCCTATCCTTACATTTACTTATTTTAAAATAAATTATTTCAAGCTGAATGTGATGCTATTAGTTTGGAAATATGGGTTGTTCTTAGGTAGGAATGAAAAATATTGGCTTATTTTAGTAAAAAAATAAATGATGCTAAAAAGAAATATTCAGCCTATGATCTTGAATCTTATGAATTGCTACAATCATTGAAGAAGTGGAGACATTATTTTCTTCCTAAGGAGTTTGTTGTCTCTACCCATAACCATGTATTGTAGTTCATAAATAACCAACATAAACTAAATCCAACACATAAAAATGGGTGGAGTATCTTCAAAGTTTTAATCTTTTGTTGAAACATAAAAGAGGGCAAACAAATAAGGTTGTTGATGCATTGAACTTAGAAAAAATTTATTGTTTCATGAAATTTAGACTAATAGTGTTGGCTTTGATAGTTTGAAGGAGTTGTATATGGATGATGCAGATTTCAAGGATTATTATGAAGCTTGCAATAATGCCATTAGCAGAGATAGAGGTCCATGGATACATTTTATGGTAGAGGAGGGTTTGTTGTTCAATGGTAATAATTATGCATTCCTAGAGTTTCAATGTGAGATAATCTCTTGAATGATAAGTATTTTTTCATTCTAGCAAAACATTATAGACAAGATAAAACTTATCTACAACTAAGTACACACAATTATTGGCCAAGGATGTGGGTTGATGTAAGGATACATATGTAGGGAAATGCAGAGTTTGTCAATTTGCAAAAAGGAAGGAGACAAAATATGGGTACATGCCAACCATTATTAGTTTCATCTAGACCTTAGGATTCTATAAGTATGGATTTTATTATTGATTTCCCTATGAATCAAAGGGGCAACGATTCTATATTTTTAGTTGTTGATAGATTCTCAAACATGGTCCATTTCATTCCTTTTAAGTGGACTAGTGATGTCACTAATATTGCTAACTTGTGTTTCAAAGAAGTGGTAAGATTGCATAGTATTACAAGAAGCATAATATCCTAGAGAGATTAAGGTTGTACGGAACTTTTGGAGAGATATTTAGAAGAATTTAAGTACACATGTAAGTTTTATTCAGCCTATCGCCCCCAAATGGATGGCCATATTGAAGTTGTGGACATAATTCTTGGTGAGTGTTGAGATGTCTCGTTGGAAATACACTTGAAAATTGAGATATGGCTTGAGAACATGTTGAGTTTTTTGATACAGTTTCTCCAAATAGGAGTACTAGTTTTAGCCCATTTTATATTATTTATGGTATGCATCCTAGGGGTGTATGTGAACTTAGAAACATTGGTGATAAGGAGAAAAGAAGCATAGATGGAGAAGAATTTGCCAAAGTCATTAATAGCATTCATAAGGATGTTAAGATGAGCATTGAAGGAAGAAATAAATAATACAAATAGTATATTGATAAGAAGTAGAGAGAAGTTCATTTTCAGCTGGGAGATCTTGATTTGACTCACCTTAAGAAAGAATGAATTTCTATGGGTGAATACAATAAACTTACAAATGAAGAAAATTGCTCCCTGCAAAATCCCTAAGAAATTTTTTGATAATGCATATGATATTTTCCCCTTCCTTCGGGCATGGGCATTTCATCTATCTTTAATGTTGTAGACTTGTATCCTTACAAATTAATAATGATTTTTGGTGAATAAGCACAGATTGATTGACGCCTCTTAGTTCTCAATAATCCGGTCAATCATCTTTCCTCGAGGAGAGGAGAAGAGGATATTTCCCTTGTCACTATCAGAAAAGGACATACACCGACAAATATTTTAAACTAATAACCGGTTTTCACACCAGGCCTAAGTTTGATAGCTGGATGGGTTTTAATATATTTAGTGTATAATAATATATGATCTAAGATTCGAAAGGTAATTTCAAATGTCAAAATGAAATTGTTTATATTTTATTTTTTTTAAGATTGCAAAAATAGTAGGGGAAGAGTACCATTTCACTCCATCCATATTTTATTTTATAATTATTAATTTTAAAAAATAAAAAATAAATAATTAAAAGTTTATTAATAATTTTTACATGTATCAATAGTGGTTCTTTTTTTTAACACATTTTTGGAGCATAATTGATCCATTTGTACATCTTTATTGGTAATCTTAGTACATGATTACTGGAGTATTTGTGCATAAGTATTGGTAATTTTAAGTGCGCAATTATTGGGACATCTTTAAGCCGGCCACACTTTGAAATGTGTACTTTTTGAACCTTGGACACATAACATTCGTAGTTACTACTGAGAAGCCAAAACAATAGCTATAAACAATTAAGTCACATGCCAAAATTGAAAAAGAACATGATTGTAGAGGAGAAACCCTAAGATTCCATTTCACCTCAGTTCAATATATAGACAGATACATATTATTGCAGCTTTAACGGTGGATAGTTGCAGCTTTAATGGTGGATAAGTGAAAGAAGCTTTGTGGACAGCTGCATATGAAAGACGTGCAGTGTGAAAGACAACTGATGGTTTGTGACGACAATCTCTACTAATTGATGGTCAATACGATAATTAATTTATTTTAACATCCTCATAAATTAATTATCTAATTATTTTTAGATACCTCCTAAAATTTAAACAATTACCTATATACCATTTTAAATCTGTGAATATGCGAAGTTATTATCAAGCCTAATGATATCAGATATATAAAAATGTGTACATTAGATTAGCTCATAATTTGAAACGATCAGCATATAATGCACTGTTTTGAATGCATGTTAAAAACGTGTGCACCTAATACTTTGCTTCCTAATCACGCAAAATTTTATGGATTGCTTCTTAATACGCCAAACGCTCTGAATATAGACACATATCCCATATCCGATATTCAATGAGACTAGGAGAGATAATCACGAGTTATTGAAAATCGGGAGCTCTGAAAACAACTTGTCAATCATGTCGCTTTAAAGTCCGCGATGGCGATAAATTTAATAATCTTGTTGAGGGGTCGCTTAAGATAACGAGAAAGAAACATCGCACCAACTTTCCACGCGTTTGAAAAATTCCTACACCTTCCATAAATGTAGTGTAACACGTGTCTTCTTAATAACAGTGGTTCTAATCGTTTGGACTTCTCAATATCTGCGATTCGCTTAATGGTCAACATCAAGTTTTGTTACAGGGGAATATTATTTTTCAATAGAATGTTTTCTTTTCTTTATAAATGTGTGTCACTCAGGGCATGTTCTCATGGGGCTGTTTAGTTTATTTTAGCTAGCAGCCGTTGTTCAATATTTTTAGGGATTATTTATGAAGCAGCTGACCTTATGAATATTTACCTTTGCTGCTTATTTTTAAGCAAAACATCTTAAATTTTGTATTAATAGCATTAATACTAATTTGTGCACTTAAAATCTGTAAAGAAAAAAGAAATAAAATCTTTAAAAAAAGAGGGAAATAAAATTGTGGAGCCACTTATTTCCAGCCCCCCCGTTTTGTTCCATAGCTTACCCCCTGTCCCCATGCGGCTGCTTAAGTGCATTATCTGCTTAAATTTAAGCAGTTGATGTGTCCCTATGCAAATTTTTATTTAAGGGAATTGGATAAATTGGAATCTCTCCCTACTTTAGTGGAGCAGCTACCGCTTAGAAATTAAAAATAAGCTTTGAAAAAAAGGGGGCGCTGAAAATAAGCAGCAACTGCTTATTGAGAAAAATCATATGTGACTCCACAAATTTTTTTCCCTCCTTTTTATTTGCCTCCAATATTTTCTCCTAAATTTACTTCAGAATTATTACAAACATTTTTTCATCTAAAACTAAAATTTAAGGTAATTGCTCCAAAGATAAGCAGTAAAATTAAATATCCATGGCGCCACCAACTATATAAACTGCTCCTAAAAATATTGAGCAGTGGCTGCTTAAGTTGCATGGGAACACTTAACTGCTTAAATTTAAGCAGAAAATAGAGTTAGCAGCCGCATGGGAACATGATGTTAGTGGCTAGTATTTGTTGTCTTTATAGTATTGCAATAATGAAAAAGTTTGTATAACAATAATAATAGTTAGAGATAATATACTTTCTATGTATATATATTATAGTTATGCATTATATAATGAATAAATTGAAACTCATGTTTTATTAATTAAACTTTATAGTTATTGCGTAATTATTCTAATTTTTAAAATAACAATTAATATGTTCCCACTTTAAAATTATATAATTATAAAATACAATAATCTCTATAAATTTAATTTTTAATCTAATTTTAACATTAACTACAACCCCTAATTTTAACATCAAATAAAATCCTAATTTTATTTTTTCCGTAACTTCTATCAAGAGTCCTTAATCTAAGTCTAAGCCTAACTCTAACCTTAACTATATATGGATTTCAGAATTATAATAATTAATACTATTTAAGATTACAGCTATAATATAATTAATAATTATAACTTAAGTTATAATTGTCTATTTTAATTATAACCATAAAATTATTAATTATAATCTTATTCTTAATTAATAATAATTTAATTTAAATATTTAAAATAATTATTAATTAACATAATAATTATAATATAATTGATAGAAAATATTTATATTGTATAATTATTTTAAATTTGAAAATAATAATTACTATGTTTTAATTTTAAAATTATATAATTATTAAATTCTAATAATATATATAATTTTAATTCTAAATTAAAATTATAAGTATTTCAACTTAATTTTAATCATAATTTTAAAAATTAAATCTACAAAATTTAAGCCGGAGAAAAATGAAGTCCATTTTTCCTTGTGTTAAATTCACTAGTAAAAGTTGGTTCGTAAATTATGATTATTGGTAATTAGTATATATATTCATAAATATCTTTAAATATCTTTAAAAAAAAAAATATATATATATATATATATATTATTTTAATATTTTAAAAATATATATATTAATTATATATATAATTTTATATTACATTATGTTATTAAATCTAGTTATAATAAGAATTTTTTTTATATTAAAAGTCAAGGGTGAACAGTACAAAAAGTTAGCTGTCATCGCCACATGACAGCAGAAACAAAAGCTAAACTATAGTGAGAGTCTGAGATCACGCCATAGAGCATGACCCAAAAAAAAAAGGCCGAAAGTAAACAACAGGGAGAGTACAAGAGAGAGAGGATGCCATCTAGGATAGGATGCCATCAATGGCCTCCACCCACGCTGTCCACCCCTGCGGTCCTTCCATCCAGACAGTGTTTTTATGGCTCAGGGTATGAGATAGCATTTCAACCTGGGCATAGGAGGGTTTCCTGTTAGCTCTAACTTCATTGTTCAGTCTCTTGAGCGCCTCCTCAAAGGATGAGAGGTTTTCCATGTTGCATCTCCATTCATACCCATCTTTCATTTCATAGACGAACATGGTTGTGTGCCCTTCTTTCAGGAATCTCAGCAGCTTATTCCTTTCAATGTTCATGGTAAGAGTAACCTGCATAGCAATTTTTAAAAAAGTGAGTCTTCGGAAAGATTCAGTTAGGGCCCTGGTTTGAGCTTCAAACCTTTCAGCATTCCTAATCTTCCATATATACCATAGGATATTAGCAGATAAAATAAACTAGAAAATATTAGCATCTTTTTTTAAGCCATGAATATAACCAAAGACAACTTCCATCGTGTTTATAAGGTCAGGGATAGAAAAACCAAACATTAACTAGATCTCCCTAGCAATGGAACAGTCAAAGAAGATATGCCTGCCAATATCAGGGAGTTTATAGATAGAGCAAAGATCAAAAGCATCACAACTCCTTTTTAAAGGGAGCCTATTCAGCAGCAACAACCATTTAAAGCACTTGAGTTTGGGCTCAATCGGACTTTTCCAAAGCCTGCTAAAGATTTTCTGCCACTGTAGATCAGAGAGGTCAGCATACCATAACATATTAGCATGATTGATAATAGAGGAATCAGAATTCAACTTAGCATATATATTTTGTGCCTTAATTTTAGACAAAATAATACCATCAGACCATTTAAAGGAAAGAAAACTATGCGAGTCCACACAACACTCCTTAGGGAATCCAAGATCCACACAAGCCCGCTTAATCAAATGGTAGGTTCTTTTTTGAGAGGGAGGAAGGTTGAATTTCAGACTGAGTTCTTCCCAGGAAGGAATATTCCCATGCTCCAGAAGATCAATGAAGAGTTTAATGCCTTTGCTGGCCCAGGCCCTAGCTGAGCACCCCTGTGTGAGAGCCAGAGGCTTACCTGCATGATGAAGGTTCCACCAAATAGATCTCTCACCATGGATAAGGTCACCACTACTGGCACTAGTGTTTCCTAAAAATCCTCTAACATGTTCCCAGGCCTTCCAAATAGACCTAAACACACAGGAGCCTTGGACAAAGATAGGGAAATCACCAGCCACGAGATCGGCAAAAGGTAACCCTTTCCAGGTGTTGGCCTTCTTCGGAATACCCCTCTCAATGTTGCTTTTGATTAAAACCTTCCAAGGCTCCTCCCCTTCCAAGGCATGGAAGATCCACTTAGCCGCAAGAGAAATGCCTTGGGTCCTAAGATCTTTTAACCCAAGGCCACCAAGAGTTTTCTCAGTGTGACACCACTTCCAATTAATAGCATGCAGTTTCCTATTACCTTTACCATCCAACCAAAGAAACCGTCTAATAGCCTTTTGAATATCAAGGATCTGGTAGTTGTTAAACATCCAAGTAGAGGAATAGTAGATATTATAAGATGAGAGGATTTTTTGGCAAACTTGGACTCTACTAGCTAGGGAGAGGAATCTATTGTTCCATTTGTTCAGTTTCATGCCAATTTTCTCTTTAAACTAGAGCCACATATCCTTCAGGGAGGGGGATACAGAAAAGGGGGCACCAAGGTATCTAACAATCTTGGATGAGCCACCCCATTGATACTCAAAGTTCTCAAACCAATCCGGGGGATGCTCCTTCCAACTATAATATAAATATAATTAATATAATAATATATAACCAATACTAATATGATGTATTAATAATTAAGTTTATGATTCAATTATAGTTAGCATTGTTAAGTTCTTATTACTTTTAAAATTATCATTAGGTTCGGTTTTGTTTAAATCTTCAATTTAGCCTTATGTTAAGGTTGAATTAAAGATAGGATTAGATTTAAAGTTAGGTTAGAATTTTTTAAATATTTGTATGGTGGATCTGTGAAATAAATTTGATAAGAAAATTTAAACATGCTAAATATTTTTTTAACATACCTAAAAAATTGCCTAAAAAGATGTAAATTTTCTGAGAAATAATTTTTATAATTTAGAAAGTTAAAAATCATGCATCTTAACTTTATAAAAACTAAAAAACATAGATCAAAACAAAAAATACATAGTTCTAATTGGTGGAGAAACAATTGAATAATAATGAGATAAATTAAATATAATAGATAAACGAATATATACAGAGAATCCACAAGCTATATCTTGTGGATACATTAAGAGTTCAAACATGGAACTTAATAAAAGGGTTAAGGCTAGAACCAAATTCTTAGAGTAAATATTATTTTTCTTTCCTTTAATATCACAATTATATGTTTTATGTATTAAAAGATGATATTTATAAATAAAAAAATGAACAAACAATTCTGTATAAAACTTTTGCTCCAATCTCTTTTAATGGTGTCTCTTTGTATAGTTTGTTATGAATTTAATGTATGATTATACTATTGGTATTAAGGTGTATTAACTTTATAGTCCTAACATTGGTTAATGGTCCAAGAATCTAAAATTCCTAAAGAAAGAGTGAAAACAATTAAATTGTTTAAGTTTCGTGGGGCGCATGGAAATGGTCCTGAAGGTGCTTCAAGGGGAATTGTTACCTTTTGGAATCTAAACTTTATTAAAGGTGAACCATTGTTTGAGAGTGTCAATCATGTGGCTACCAGATTTACCCATATCTGAGATAAATTTTGCTGGATCCAATCCAATATCAATGCCTCTACTGGGAAAGGGTCCAGAAAGATTTTTTGGCAAGAGCTTGTTGCCTTTTGTAGAAAATTTATTAATGAAAATTGGATTGTCATGGGAGATTGCAATACCCCTCTCTAGGATAATGAGAAGTTTAGAGGATCCCAGGTGAATCTAGAAAGTAAAATGGATCTTTAGGACATCATTAATAACCAAATGTTGATTGATTTAGAGCTACAAGAAGCCCCCTATACCTGGTCAAATCAAAGAATTGGTAAGGATGTGATTCAAGTCAGATTGGATAGAACTTCAATTTCTGATAAATTGTTGTTAAATTATTTATGTTCCTTAAAGGCTCTCTCTAGGGTGTTCTTTGATCACTTTCCTATAGGTTTTGTGGCGGATCCTATTTTAGCAAACAAGAATTTATGCTTTAGATTTGAACGTATATGGCTTTCCCACCCCCAACTCCTTGAGGAAGTTAGGAAATGGTGGAATATCTCTGTCTTTGGGAACTCTATGTTTAGAGTTGCCAAGAAATTGAGGGAATTAAAAATCAAGGTTAGAAGATGGAATAAAGAAACCTTTGGTAATATTTTTTGTTATCAAGTCTAAGTTACAGCTTGAACTTAAGGAGATACAAGATAAAATACAGCTAGAGGGATATATTGTTGACTACAAGATGAAGGAAAATGAGTTTCTCATGAAGATGCATGACATAATATCTAAAGAGAAAGAATTTTGGAAGCAGAGATAAAGGGCTATTTGGCTTTTAGTAGGAGATAAAAATACCAAATATTTTCACATGACTGCACTAAAACATACGACTGCAAATAGAATCTCTTACATAGAGCACAATGGTAGCCGCTTTGAGAAGGATGAAGATATTAGAAGACAAGTTGTCCTTTTTTCAGCAATCTTCTCTCAACGAATGATGTAGTTAATCATGCAATGCAAGATCATCTTTCAGATGCTATCCCTAGACGTGATAAGAAAGAAGATAACAAGATGCTAACTGCTATTCCATCTAGGGAAGAGATTAAGAGTTCTATATTTTATTTTGAAGTTAATAAGGCTCCAGGACCTAATGGATTTCCTATGTTCTTCTTTCATTGGTTTTGGGAGATTGTGGTTGACCATGTGGTGAATGTTGTTAAGGACTTATTTGGTTCAAGATGCTTTCTTAAAGAGATAAATGCCACCTTCTGGGTCCTCATCCCTAAACGCCCTGGAGTTGTGGACTATGAAGCGTCTAGGCCTATAAGCCTCTGCAATTATTTCTAAGGTTCTGACCTCAAGATTGTTGATTAATGTTCCCTCCTTGATCTCTCCTCAACACCATGGCTTTGTTCCTGGAAGGAAGATCCTTGATTCAATTATTACTATCCATGAAAATGTCCATTCTCTCTTGGAATCTATGTCTGAGGGATTTATTCTCAAGTTAAACATTTTGAAATCTTATGATTGTGTTGAATGGAACTTCTTACTCAAAATCATGAGAGTGTTTGGCTTCAGTAATGGAGTCCTTTAGCTGATTGGTCAACTCATTTTCTCAGCTTCCTTATCCATCATTGTGAACGGGTCTCCTTAATATTTCTTTAAGAATTCAAGAGGTCTGAGATTGGGTAAACCCATTTCCCCTATTCTTTTTACTATTATGGCAGAAGGCCTTGGTAGGAATCTGAAAAGGATGGTCAAGTAGGGATCCCTAATGGATTTGAAGCCTGCATCCACTAATATGATCTGTTCTCACCAATTGTTTGTGGATGATACCATGTTGATGGAGAAATCTACTGTGGCTGAAGCTAGAAATCTAAAGAAAGCCTTGGATGATTATAAGTCAGTGTCTGTTTAGATGGTTAATAGATAGAAAATCTCTTTATTTTTCTTCAACACTCCAGAGCCTAGGCAAAATAAAATTGGTAGAATTATTGGATCCATAGTGGATTCAATACCATCTATTTATTTGGTTTTTCCCCTGGGTATTAAGCCTCTTGACTCCTTCTAAAATTTATTGATTGATAGATTCAACAAAATGTTAGCCAGATGGAAAGGTTCTCTTCTCAGTCAAGTAGGTAAAATTCAACTTCTTAAAGCTACTCTTCAGAATCTTCCTATCTATGCTTTAATTCCTTTTAAAATTTCTTCTAAATTTGTTGAGGCCATTGAAAAATTTCAAAAAAAAATCTTTGGTTTGGTGTGGAAAGAAAAATAAAGCCACTTATTGGTTGGGAGGCTGTTTGTAGACCAAAAACTGTGGTAGGTCTAGGTCTCGGGAGAATTAAAACCATGAATAGGGCTCTCCTTGCTAAGCAAATTTGGAGAAATTTTTCCTCTAATAGTGAATGGAGTAGTATTTTACGGAGCAAATATATGGCCAATACTAGATCTCTTAACACCTTTCTTGAATCTACAATTTTGCCTTGTGGGTTGCTTCTCTGAAAAGATATGGTTAGAGGAAGGAAAATTATCAGAATGGGAGTCAGATGAAGTATAAGAAAAGGGAATCATGTTAGGTTTTTGGAAGATATATGGATAATGAAGCAGCCCTTCAATTCTTATGAAAGCTTCAATGGGTGGATTGATACTTTCAAGACTCTCTATGGGACTCATGTTAAGGACTATTGGAGGAATGGTTGATGGGTGGCTCTTTGCTAGATCAACATGGATCTAGCACTGATTCAATCTTCCTTGTTGGGTGTTCATATGGGGTCGCATCAGTAGGATGATCTTTTAGTTTGGACTCCTAACCCATCTGGCAGCTTCTTCGTCTCTTTTGTTGTCTCGTTTATGTCCTCTTCACCAAATCCCCCTCCCTTTTGGGCTAAATCCTGGATCAAACACTTTATACCTAAGGTTAACATTCTCTCTCATGGTAAGGTTATTTTAATGTGGAAGGAGAATGGATGTGAGGTGAAAGATCAAGTAGAGTCCTTAAGGAGGAAAGAGAAAAATCACTACACATGGTGCCAATTTCGTAGTTTTCACCATGGTACTTTCCCAAAGAACATGTTTGTTAGGTTTTCACTATAGTGTGAATGAATTTTCTTTATTTTTTATTTCTTTTTATTTGTTTCATTTTTTTTTTGGCAAAAAGATAAAAATACATTATGAATAAGAAGAATAGAGAAACATATACAATGTTGAAGGATTTCCAAATAATAGTGGACATGACCACTGAAAAAACATGAAGGAGACAAAGAAACCTCCTAACAAACCTGCATAACAAAGAGATTCACAAGAAAAAAAGAGGAATCATAGAAATAAGACCTTCACCCTGCATCATACCAAAGAAGACTAAATAGTTGTGCAACTGTAGCAGTTGATAGAGAATCCAAATCAATAACACGCCAACCACAAGGAGAATTTGATGCCCATTTAGAAAGAAAATCAACGACCTTATTCCACTGATGGGGAATATGAGTTAAAGAGATAGAATTGAAGCAAGAAGATATCTACCAAATTTGGGCAGCTAGGGATGAAAGTTTCCAATAAATTCTCTTAGAAGATGGATTCGTATGGAGAGAGACCAAAATAATCGAATCCAACTCATAGATAACATGATTTCATTGCAGCTCAAGAGACCGTTGTAAGGCAAATAAGAGAGCACAAGCTTCCATCTAATTTTTTTCCCAATGTTGGCATTGCATGAAGATTGCATTGAAGAAGTATAGTGATGTCATTTATGTCAATTGTAATCGATAATGAAGTAGTAAGGCAACCGGTAATGAAGCAGTAAAGCAACTGGTAATGATGCAATGAAAGAAACTTGTATTGAAGCAGTGAAGATCAACCGGTAACCCTAACCAGTTGAGAAGAAGAACCCTAACCGCTGATAGAGCTTGGAGATTGATTGTGATTATCTATGACTGAATGATGACCGATGATGAATATTCCATGTAGGCATGTTGCACATGATGAGATTTGAAATGGGTTTGGCACGTAGAGATGACCATTTATCTTGGGAATGATCAAATGCATAGTATGGAGTGACAAACGCGTGACGAGCTACAAGATACAAAGTGCGGTGAGTGAGGAGCGGTTGAAGATGCCTAGAAGAATGTGTAGTTGATTGCAATGTAATCTAGTAGTCAAGATTGAACCGATGTGTTTGCAATCTCTATGATAATTGTAGGGTTTGTGTTGTGTTACCAACCTAATGTATTTTTTTTTAGGTTGATGGATTTTTTAAAAATGTGTTGGCAAATTTTGTTAAGTGTGATAGTGATTATTGTCAAACTAGGATGTGTATCTGCATAATGTTGTGAAGGCAGATAGGAGTGATAAAGGATTCAATTCAGCAAGGAATGTTTTTTTCTCTAACCATTACAATAGTAAAACCCCTTAACCAGGTAAGATTTAACAGTCTTGTTGTTGAAATCCTCTAACTAGGTGATCCATTAGCTTGGATTTGAAATTCTCCACCGAGGTTACCTTTAACAAGGTATTACCTTTAATAGGGTATTTTTAGTCAATCCCTTAACTGGGTGGTCCTTAATCGGATCTGTTCCTAACAAGACATTATTGTATTAAGCTTTTAACAAGGCTTGGCTCCTAATAGGGTGAACTTCAGAAAAGTTCATAATACTTGTGGGTATTCATCTGTATCATGGATTTTCCCATTTGGGTTTCCATGTGAAAAACCATTGTTTCAAGTGGTGAATGAGTTTGTTGATGTGTTTCTGATATGGTTCATATGAATGACTGGTAAATCTACTTAGATATATTTAAATGATTGGAAATGATCTGAAATGGGTTATTACTAGCATTAGTGAAGTGGTTTAAGGTTTTGTTCAAATGGTATTTAAGTTTCTGATTTGTTGCATTATATCATTGATGTATTTGGTCAACCAGTAAAGTTTGACAGTGTTTTTGTAGTTTTGTTAAAGTATCTAAACCGATTAGTTTTGTGAGTTGTTTCTAAGTTGGAATTAGGTTTGGTGAAAGTTTAGTTAATTTTCTATCTAATGATCCACCCCTCTCTCAATAGTTGATCAAATGTCTATAGTTTCATCATATTATCACCAAGAACCTATTGCCATTGAAAAAAAGAATTGCATAGCACCATTACTACCCCTTCTAATACCGTCAATTCCCACAAGTCTAGGATTCCCACGAGAAGGACCATCAATTTTTATCTTAAGAACATTACGAGGAGGAAGAGTCCAGTGACCATCCCTATTAATCTGACGAGAGGAATGACAAAGAGAAGTCTAAGAAAGAGAGACAAAATTCTCAAGAAGATACCCAAGCTGCAAATTCGAATCATCATAATATCAACAAGGGAAAGATCCCTATCAAGAGAACAATTTTCCATAAGGGTCTCCTGAATAGAAAGTGGAAATTGGACCAAACATAATCAATAAGATGCTGATGACCCTGAAAAATCCTACGATTTCTTTCTAACCAAACCTACCAGAGAAGAAAAGTAGGACCAATTTCCCAAGAAATTTGAAGAATAGGAGACTTGGTAGGAGGCCGACCCAAATATCTCCAAAAGTAAATCAAAGATGTAGCATGAATAATTGGGCTATTCCAACAATTCCACCATAGATACCATAACTGCAATGTAAAAGTACATTGAAAAAATAGATGAGTAGAGTTCTTTCCATTACACCCACAAAGAACACACTTTGAAGGCCCTTGAAATCCCCGTTTACAGAGGTTATCCCAAGTCAAGCACTTATTTTGACTAAGAAGCCAAACAAAAAAGTTACATTTGGGCCAACAAAATATATTCCAAACTTGTTTCCAACAGGGGAAAGGTTCCAATCTAAATTTATCAATATCCAATTTCCTATAACCATTGGACACTGAGTATGAACTTGCAGAGTTAAAACCCCAAGCTAAAATATCATTACCCCCCGAAGAAGAGAAATGTCTTTCTACCAGAATAGAAGAGAGAAGCACACGGGAAGCAAAATATCCTCCAAGGGGCCAACTAGACATATCCTTCCACTGATGGATGGGAAACAAGCCCAAAGAACAACATTCCTTGAAGTCAGAAACCCTACTCCAACTAGCATCAATGAAAATCTAACTCAAAGGCTGAAGAGAAGGAAAGTTATAAGGAAAAGGAGGATAATTGTCCTAGGAATTAGACCAAAAATGAGTTGTATTACTAGAGTTGACAACCTAAAAACTACCTTTCTTAACAAGAGAAGCCCCCTTCTTAAGAGTGGACCATATGAATAAACCCCTACTTGGTAAATTAAAACAACCAACAACTTGATAATTCACTCCATGTAGGTACTTATGAGTAATTATCTATGCCCATAAATGAGTATGTTGAACACACCATCTCCAATAGAGTTTTCAATAATTTTTCTAATTTTTTTTCATTTTTTCAAGACTTTTTCTAATTTTTTTCATTTTTCAAGATCTTCAAAGAAATTCCTTAAAATGCTTATGCATAAAACCTGCAAAGGTGAATGATATTGATCAGATCTTCAAGTGGTTCACCTTTTGGATTATCCAGTTGATATCTTCCTGATCCATACATAGCACTAATAATCTATGGACCTAGCCAGTTATGTTCAAACTTGCCCTTTTTTTCTCTACCTTGTTGATTCTTAGGATTCTCTTTAAGGAAAAGATCACCAATACCAAATGTCCATGATCTAACTCTGTGTTTGTAGCTTCTTCACATGTGCTACTAGTATTCTCTGAGGTAATTGAAGGCAATTTGTGTTCTTTCATCCAACATTTCTAGCTTATGCAAGTGGGAGACTTTGTAGTCTTCATCACTGAGCAGATTGCACAAAGAGGCCCGTAAGGGAGGCATCTCAACCTTGATGGATAGTATGGATTTAGCACAATAAAAAAGGGCTTGTCGAGTAGCACCTGTGGGAGTGCAGACACATGTGCAATAAACCCACAAGGTAGAATTCAATTGGATATGCTAATCATAACCTACTTCATTGATTGTCTTTTTGAGAATTTTTATAATAGATTTATTAGAAGCCTTATCCTGGTCATTACGTTGAGGATAGTATGGTATTGAATGTGGAATTATTCAAAAAACTCAAAAATGATCACAGTATTAAATGTATTTCCATTGTTTAACAAAAAATTGAAATAACATAGCTCATAGACAAAAAGCATTTGAAAAACTTTCATTAATAAAAATGAAATAGAAAGCATTTTTATATCCATAAGACTCTAAGAGGCAAACTAAAACAAACTGGAATTTGAAAAATTATCATTAATATTTATGCTTTGGAAATTTACAATTTTTACATGTCTAAGAATTGAGTCCCTCAAAAACTTTAAAGCCAAAATGAGTGAGCCACTGAGCCTGTGAGGTTTCAAGGACATAGGCAAAAAAAAACTACTAGGGGGTCGGGTCTAGGGCATAGGTAGTGGATGGTTTACAACTTTACCCTAAGAATCTATCCCTCCTTCCATGCATAATTATTCAAACACCATAAGCTAAGAGAATTATTCAAGCCATGTGTAGTTTGGAAAGTCATCCAGGAGCAACTATTTCTGGAGAAAGTCCCTACCAATCCACGCCCATTTCCTCTGATGCGTCAAGTGCTCTGCATTCAAGTTCAGAAGAAACAGTTTCCTGGCCACTGGCATTGTTTGGTCAGGGAGGAGAAGCTTGGATAATTCACTCACCCAAGGGATCCCCACCACTACTTCTGCAATGACGACAACGGTAATATCATCTCCAAGGAAGTCTTCCTTAAACACCTCCTCAATAGCATCAACATATCCACCTTGTCTCCTCCAAGGTCTAGAAGAGACGCTAAGAACTGGGATGTAATATCCATGTTAACATGGTATCTATTTTCGTTTCACAGAAACTCTCTGCCCAGCACCATCTGCACAGCCTCATTAGTGAATGACTCAACCTCCTTACAGACTGATTGGAGGGTTGGGTCTCTAACGGAGCCTAGAAAGGCCCTCTGGTCCTCTGCAGAAATGATTCTCAAGTGGATGGGAGTGTCCATCTTGAGAAATCAGATTAACAAATTAAACAACTTGAGCCTATAGACTTAAACAAGAGGAAGAATTTAAATACCATAAGCTTCGACGATTTATCTACCAAATGGCAAAGGCTAATTGAAGATGAAAGAAGCAGAGATCGTATATAAATAGTTGAATCTCTTGATTGTAATAATTACTTCTCTAACCGTATTAATTGCTTTAAATTTTTTTAAATCTTTCGTATCTCTGCAAATCTTTCCCATAAATGCACTACTGTGTGAAATTGGAAACAGCTATAAAGCAGTACCAAGTTGGCAAGTACCACATTGGAAGTCATGGGGACAGAGTGGATTTCAGTTAGTGAATAGATATATATTAAAAGACTGAAATTATCGATCATGACATTTGATACGTGTCTATTGAATCCAATTCCATTCCGAGCACTTTTTGGTGAGTTGTGTTCTCTTCAAAAAATTGGGCTGAAAAAAACTTCAGCCATTGATCTACGATCCTCGAATGGTTTAAAATCATTGATGGATTTTAGGTATGAGTCACCCTTCACGTGTCAAAGAGGTTGTGCTTATTGATACATCATGTAGAGTCTGGAATCAATGTGATGTACGATGTGATGTGAGGTGCCTTGTCTATTAATGGCAATGAATTCATGAAATCACAAATAAATTATATATTTTTACATAAATAACAAAATATTCGCCAAAACAAATTAAATAATTTTCAAGCTGTGGATAAAAATCGCCAATACATTTAAATAATTTTTCCTTCAGAGTAAAAAATTTTGCCGGTACAATTATATATTTGTTCCTTTTAACAAAAATTATTCACCTCCTACAATATATATTTATATTTTTTTCCTATTTTGAAAAAAAATTTCCCCTTGAAAATAATGTCTCATTCGCGAGGACTTTACACAGTTGCAGTCTAACTCAAGTGTTGTCATCCGAATCCATAGTTCGGATCAAATATTATGTTATTGTTTTTTTAAATATATTATCTTAATTAAACAGTAAAAATAACTTCTACTCATTTTTTATTAATATTAAATTATTAACATTTTTAAATTATATTATCCTTATTCTAATTGTATTGGTGAAATTAAGTAATAGAAGATTTAATTATCATGATTTTATATTTTTAACATACCTATAATTATTTCTCTTTTCTAATATTTATTAAACCTTCTAAAGATTGTATATGTCAAAATCAAAATAGTTATCATTTAGACTGAAAAAATTTACTTTAAGTGTTTTATTTCATCTGGTAAAAGATTTAAGATTTTTTTAACTTAGAAAGAAAAATTTTAATTATTTTATATCTAAAAAATTACTTCATGAAAAAAATCAATTGTATTAATTCATTATTCATTAATACAATTATAAAATAATCATAATACAATTATAAAATAATGAGAACAATCTGTTCAATTCAGATTTATGATGACAAAATAATGAGAACAAACTAATAATTATTGCGGTTGTTTATCGATAGACATAGAATGATTGATGTTGCAAATAATCCATTCAATCAGGAGGAGGATTCTACCCTTGTCATTATCATCATTATCAGGAAAGAGTAAACCTACATGTTTTCTAAACTAACTAGTTCCAGAATTTTACGTTCATACGCTTTGTTTAGTTTGTAGATTCGTATTGGAAAATAAAATTGAAATATCCGGAAGACTAGAAATTTTGTTGAAAAGGACTATATATCCATGAAAATTATATAAAATTAAAGTTGATTATATATTTATTATGTGATCTCATATTTAAAATAAGAGATGTCTTACTTCTTGTTATTTAAGTTTGAATATAATTGTGATAATTTTTTATTTTTATGTGTGAGGTCAATTATCAAATTTACGTCTAATTTTCATATGAGAAAACAATTGTATTTTATGTGTATTTTAGGGGAAAGAATTTAGTAATTGATTATTTTAATTTTTTCAATTAAAATTATGGATGGAGATTTTGAAGTGGGCTAAACTTTTTAAGCTAGTTTATTTGACAAGTTCACTATTTTTCACATGTCAAATATGGTGCAACATCAATATGTTGTTTGCTAAAGTGTCTTATAAACCCCTAAAAAAGCTTAAGACCAATAGTTGTGCATTGAGTCATGTTTTGTTAGCTTGTTAATTTGACATTACATGAATTATTAAATTATGGATCAAATAAATTTATTTGATTCAATTATGCATAATAATGGTCAACATTCACATCTTTGAAATCGCAACCAATAATACTATATTATTAAAAAAATTGACTTTAAAACTACCAGTACTATCATGAATATTTGAATGGACTTAAGTATTACCAACCATTGTACCAACTATTCTCCATGTCAATCCAACCAAAAAAAAATTATTGTTAAGTAAAATATGAACATCAACAACCAATTTTTTTATAATTTATTTATTAAAGTTTTAAGTCCAATACAAAGAAAACTTAATTTTACTAAAAAGATAAGTGAATTCAACCAAAAAAAAATAAATCATAAATAAATATACAAACCAAGTGTAGAAGGAACTTTTAAGTTAATGAGAAAATTATGAAGACCAAGTAGTACTAACATTTTATTTTAGTATGAGAATTTAATAATATACTTTGTAAACTTCTTTCATCTATCTTGATATTTTTTAATATTGAATTACTATGTAACAAGTGCCACATAGTGGCTAGTACTTGCCTTGTTTTTAGTATAGTTTTAATAATAATTATGAAAATACATATTTTTCTTAAAAGCATAATCCTTATTTAATTCAAAAATATAAAGAATTATAATTATAACAATAAAATTAATCTTAAATTTCATTATTAATTATTAATTTAATATTATATTATTTTAGTTATATTTTTAGAATATTATCTATAATTGATCTTAATAAAATAACAATTAATAATTATTAAATTATATCATATAAACATTTAAATATATATTAAAATATTAAATTAGTTTGTATATATTAAAATTATTAAAGATGAAACTATGGTTTTCAAAATATATTAAAAAATACAATGATTTTAAAAAATTATACAAAATTATAACTATAAAAAAGTTTTTAAATTATTTTGCAAATATTAGAATCATTAAAAAGAAATTTATGATTTTCAAAATGTATTTAAAAATAGAATGATTTAAAAAAACTATACAACATTGTAATTATATAGAAATAATTGTTATATAATATAATTTTTAATTTTTATTTAATTTAAATTTATATTTAATTTAAATTTTTTATTCTTAAATGTACTCCTATGGACTGCATGTATTTTCATTACATATATTTAGCCAATAATTGTATTATGAAAATAATTTTCATAATTTATAATGTTAAAAATTATACAATTAGACTTTGGTAAATAAAAAGATTGAAAAAATTAAAAGTTAAAATTTGGTTGTGATTGGTTCAAATTAATTTTTTTAATAACTAGTTAACTGGAAAAATGAAAAACTCATTACAATAGTATTGCAAGTACTAATAAAGATGCAATAACATAATATCTATTATTCTCTCCTTATCGCATCATGTTTTTAATCGAGGCAAGAGAATTTAAAATTATAATCTATAAGAACAATAGTATAGAAAATCACTTTTTAGACTAACCATAAGATAAAAGTGATCTGGAACTTACAACATTAGATCTAAATATAACAACCTATTTCTATCATTACAAATGACCTTTCTAAAACTCTCAAATTTGAATAGGGATACTCATGCTACCCATCATTATTATTTTTAACATGGATGTATATTTACAAAAGTAATCTCACAATAAACATTGACAGTGATTCATGTTCCCCCCTTATGGAAAATCAGTTTAATAAAGCATTGGAAGGGCTGAATAGCCTAAAGGATTATGAGCAAGAAATTGATTAGGATTTTGAAGGGAACCTAAAGATGAACACTTTTTTGATGCAGAAATGTGTTATGCAGGTTGTGATGGTTGCTAAAAATATCAAGAGGAAGATTAAAATAAAATGTCCTATTATAACAAATAGTAGAAGGACAAGGGAAAATAAACTTTTCTTATCAGAGAAGAAATTAAAATACATTTTGGATAACTTGGTCTATCTAGTTTACTGCACCTATAGTTTATTTTGATGTTCTTAGTTCTAGTACTTTGTTATAGTTTTTTGATGTTACTCTACTTTTTCTAGACTATTTTATTTATAATTTGTTGTTAAACTCTAGCTAAACTCTTTAGATATGATAGGCTTTCTCTCCAAGCCTAATTTTTTTGCTAAATGTTTTAATTTTTGAATTGTATGGGTTGTGAGTCTTCCCTACTTAACATAACTAAGAACATTGATAGTGATGAATATGTTAGCCATCATAGACAATTCTACTTGGACATATATGTTATCTATATGATTGATCTAACAGTAAATGTAGATACAAATCCAAGAGCTATTCTTAATGGATACAAAACATTCACTTTATTGGTTAATAAAATTATTTCTAACTATCTTGGCTAACAAACTGATGTAGGGGAATCATTCCTAATCAATATTGGTTTTTTCTTATCTTGTTTTTTTTTTGTTTGTTAGAAAAACAAAATTCGGATTGATTTATATTCCTCATAATCTCATCAACATTTAATCATTTGGATGAGATTTTAATTCAATTTTATTCTAGAAACTTATTTCCCATTGATCTGTTCAGAATAGTTTTTGACCATGGAAGTTAGGGCACAATAATGTGTTCTTGCGGCCACTTGGACAAACTGTTGGGAGAGCATTGGGAGCTAGTTGAAATTTTCCAGCACAATGATCGACATTTGCAAATCGATCATGCTTGGAAGGAAATAAAAGTTGTGAAAGGAGAGAAAATGAGGGTTGGTTAGGAAATTATTGGAGTAGAAAAAAATCAGAATAAATTAATAATTTAACAGTATGATAGGAAGTGGGTCAAGTAGAGGGAAATTGGGAAGAAAAAGAGAATAGTTAGGAGTGTTAAATAGAGTCATGGTGTTGAGTGGTCAAAACTGGTTTTTTAAATTGACTATTGAGCCAACAAATTGTACTATTGTATTCTTTTATAATCTAAATATTTCAAGTTGATCATGGAATAAAATGATTCTCTATTTTTACCAGTTATTTTCCTCTATCTAAATCTATCACTATTGATTTCCTATCACATGATTGTTGTGTACGTTTTATTACTGAATCTTTCATTATACTTGAATCTCTTAGCATTTTCCTATTTCTACATTGTAATTTGAAGTTGCTATTGCCTGTTAGTAAGAAGGATACCATCATATATGGTATCAGAGCAACAAGAGAATGGGTTCTTTGGTGTCGGCAAAATGCCACCAAGAAGAATAAGAAGAGGAGGTGTTAGGGGAATTATAGAGATGTTGCACAACCTGGTAGCAAGGATGGATGCAATCAAGCAAGAAGAAGAAGAAGCAGTCGCCGCCTAGGCTGTTGATGATATTCTAGGAGAACCAAAAAGCATTGAAGAAAGATTATTAAAATTAGTTACAGGTGTTGGGGCCAAACCAACACCTGTAATAATTTTAATAATTTTAATATATAATATTGTTAAGATATATATTTTTTATTTTATTATAAATTAAAATACTAGTTTTTGAATATTATATTGTGTTCTTTTAGCATATGTATTTTTACTTAAATGATCAAAATGAATATGATACTTAAATTTCAACAAAACATTGATACATTTTTACATAAATGCTAAATATTATATATCTTTAAAATTATTATAAATGTTTGATAAATATAATATTATTATAAAAAGCTCAATAAAATATTATATATATGTATTTTTAAAAAATGTCAACAATTAATTATTTATATGTATATAAAAACTATTACTATAAAATTATATAAAAGAAAATTATTAGATATAAAAGAAATAAAACTAGCTTATATATATTTAATAATATATATAGAATAAGCCGAGAGATATCCTTCTAGAGGCGCCTATCTTTTATTAATTTATCAACAGTAAATGGCAATAGGTGCCTCGAGAAGAATATCTCTCGGCTTATTCTATATATATTATTAAATATATATAAGCTAGTAGCAGTCGCAGCATGAATTGAAAGACATGACACAAATTAATTTCAAATTATATATTGTTGTATAGTTGTATATTTTCGATTGGTATTGTGTTAGATTTAGGATTCCATTTGGTTCAATTCTAGATTTATAATTATATTTAGGATTGGAATCAAAATAGTAGGCCTAATTCAATAAGGATTAGGGTTCATTATGGTTTACTATTAGGGTTAGGATTTGATTTGGTTTAAAATAGTAGGCCTAGTTCAATAAGGAATAGAGTTCATTTTGTGTTGCTATTAGGGTTAGGGTTATGGTTGTAGTTAGGGTTTACATCATTGTTGAGGTTAGGTTAATGGTCAAGGTTTGGATTTACATCATGTTTAGTGTTACGGTTAGCGTTAAGATTATGATTAGGCTAGGATTTAGGGTTATGGTTAGATTATGTGTAGGGTTATGGTTTATATCATAGGGCTATGATTAGGGTTAGGATTATAGTTAGAGTTTACTTCATTGTTAGGATTAGGTTAATGATCAGGGTTTGGATTTACTTCATGGTTAGGATTAGGGATAGGGTTAAGATTGTGGTTAGGCTTTGGATTTATCATTATGGTGAGGATTATGTCTAGGGTTAAGGTTAGAGTTAGGATTATTGTTAGGGTTTACATCATTGTTATGGTTAGGTTAATGGTTAGGGTTTAGATTTACATCATTGTAAGGGTTAAGGTTCTAGTTAGGCTTAATTTTTAGGTATATGGTTAGGATTATCTCTATGATTAGAGTTTATATCATCAAGTTATGGTTATGATTGTGGTTAGGGTTAGGGTTAAGGATTAGGTTTAGGATTATAGTTAGGGTTTACATAATTTTTATGGTTAGGTTAATGGCTAGGGTTTGGATTTACATCATGTTTAGTTTTACAATTAATGTTAAATTTACGGTTAGGCTTAGGATTTAGGGTTATGGTTAAGATTATATGTAGGGTTACGACCTTTATATCATAGGGCTAGGGTGGCTATGGTTATGGGTTAGGGTTAGGATTATAGGTAGGGTTTACATCATTGTTAGGGTGAGTTTAATGGTTAGGGTTTGGATTTACATCATGATAAGGGTTAGGGTTAAGATTGTGGTTAGGATTAGGATTTACATTTATGGTTAGTTTTATGTTTAGGGTTGCAGTTGATACATTGCCATGTTAGGGTGAGGGTTAGCACAATGATTAGGGTTATGGTTAGGTTTAAGATTGCGGTTAGGCTTAACATTTATAATTATGGTTAGGGTTATGTCTAGGGTTAGGATTTATATCATAGGATTAGGGTTAGGGTTAGGATTATTGATAGATTTTATATCATTGTTAGGGTTAGGTTAATGGTTAGAGTCAGGGTTAGGGTTAGGGTTAAGACTATGTTTAGGCTTAGGATTTATGGTTATGGTTAGGATTATGTGTAGGGTTGGGATGTATATCATAGGGTTATACTCAGGGTTAAGGGTTAGGGTTAGGGTTATAGTTATGGTTTTTATCACTTTTAGGGTTAGGTTAATGGTTAGGGTTATGGTTACAGTAAGGGTTTATATCATTGTTAGAGTTAGGTTAATGGTTAGGCTTGGGATTTAGTATTATTGTTATGATTATTTCTAGGTTTATGGTTTATATCATGGGATTAGGGTTAGGGTTAGGATTTATGATTATGGTTAGTTTTACATTTAAGGTTAGGGTTTATATCACAATATTAGGTTTAGGATTAGCATCAAGGTTAGGGTTATGGTTATGTTTATGATTATGGTTTAAAGGATTAATATTTAGAATTATGGTTAGGGTTATGTCTATGGTTAGGGTTTATATCATAAGGTTAAGGGTTAGGGTTAGGATTATAGATAGATATTACATCATTCTTAGGTTTATGTTAATGGTTAGGGTTAGGGTCAGGGTCAAGATTATTCTTAGGCTTATGATTTATGGTTATGCTTAGGATTATGTGTAGGGCTAGGGTTTATATAATAGGGTTAGACTTAGGGTTAGGGGTAGGGTTAGGGTTATAGTTGTGTTTTGCATCACTTTTATGGTTAGGTTAATGGTTAGGGTTTGCATTTACATCATGGCTAGGGTTAAGGCTAGGGTTAGGGTTAAGTTGTGGTTATGCTTAGGATTTAGGGTTATGTTTAGGATTATGTCCAAGATTAGGGTTTATATCATAGGCTTAGGGTTAGGATTAGGATTATGTTTATGGTTTATATCATTATTAGGGTTAAGTAATGGGTATAGTTTAGATTTACAACATGGTTAGGGTTAGAGTTTGGCTAATGGTTATGGTTTGCATCACTTTTAGGGTTAGGTTAATGGTTAGGGTTAGGATTGTAGTAAGGGTTTAGATCATTGTTAGGGTTAGGTTAATGGTTAGGTTTTGGATTTAGGGTTTCAGGTTAGAGTTAGGGTTACGATTATTGTTAGGGTCAGGATTTAATGTTATTGTTATGATTATTTCTAGGGTTAGGGTTTATATCATGGGCTTAGGACCAGGGTTAGGATTAGGATTTACGATTATGGTTAATTTTATGTTTAGGGGTAAAGTTTATATCACAATGTTAGGGTTAGGGTTTATATTAGAGGGTTAGAGTTAGGCTTAACGGTTAGGGTTATGAATATAATTAGGGTTTACATCATTGTTAAGGTTAGGCTAATGGTTAAGGTTTAGATTTATATCATGGTTAGGATTAAGGTTAGGGAAAGGGTTAAGATTATGGTTAGGCTTAGGATTTAGGGTTACATTTAGGATTGTGTCTAGGGTTAGGGTTTATATTTATTGTTATGGTTATGGTTTGAATTTATATTTATGGTTTGCATCACTGTAAGGTTTAGGTTAATGGTTAGGATTACGATTGCAGTACGGGTTTACACCAGCATTAGGGTTAGGTTAATGGTTAGGTTTTGGATTTAGGGTTAAGGTTAGGGTTAGGTTTACAATTGTTGTCAGGATTAGTATTTAGTGTTATTGTTATGATTATTTCTAGGGTAAGGCTTTATATCATGGGATTGTGATTAGGATTATGATTTACGATTATGGTTAGTTTTGTGTTTAGGGTTATGGTTTATATCACAACATTAGGATTGGGATTAAGGGTTTAAGGTTTATATTAGAGGCTTAGAGTTACAGTTTTAAGGGTTAGGGTTAGGATTGTAGTTAGGGTTTACATCATTGTTAGGGTAAGACTAATGGTTAGGGTTTGGATTTATATCATAGTTAGGGTTAAGGTTATGGATAGGGTTAAGATTATGGTTATGCTTAGGATTTCTAAAGTTATGTTTAGGATTATGTGCAAGGTTACAGTTTATATCATAGGGTTAGGGTTAGGATTAGGATTATGTTTGTGGTTTATATCATTGTTAGAGTTGAGTTAATGGGTACAATTTTGATTTACAACATGGTTAGGGTCAGGGTTAGGGTTTGGCTAATGGTTATGGTTTACATCACTTTTAGGGTTAGGTTAATGGTTAGGGTTAGGATTGTAGGAAGTGTTTACATTATTGTTAGGGTTAGCTTAATGGTTAGGTTTTGGATTTAGGGTTTAAAGTTAGAGTTAGGATGTTAAAAAATAGAACCTTTAAATGGAACAATTGAATAGTAACTTAAAAGGCGGAGGAGGAAGGATAATTTTCTCAGCCATTTGACTGCATGCACGTCTTTTTTATACGCATTTGACGGTTTTGAACGCACGTCTTTAGCCATAACAGATTAGAAAATGGGATTGGATTTTAAATGGTCATATAAAGTGTCAATGTGAGTCTTAAAAAATAGTCATTTTTAAACCGATAGTGAAGCAAAAACCTAAAGAGCTTGATGCGAGCTCATTATTATTCATAATCCTGGCTACGCCAAAATCAGCAATATGGGCTTCCAGATGTTCATCAACAAGTATATTTGCAGGTTTCAGATCACAGTGCACAATTGTATTCTTGCATTCATGGTGAAGATAAGCCAATCCAAGCACAACTCCAACGGCTATATTCAATCTTTGCTTCAAATCCAATCTCCAATCCAGGGGGCTATGTAACAGAACATCCAAGCTAAAATTAGCCATGAATTTGAAAGCAATTATCATTTCTTGGCCATTGAAGAAATTGAAATCGGAACAGTCACCATAGTGATTCACACAGGCACACAATCTTATTAATGAAAATAAAAGAAATATATACAACACGAACTGTTAGAACAGCTAAACAGTTAGGGCAGGAAAATTAAACTACCAAACCTAAACTATCAGAACAATCAAACAAACTAAAGATCCCGAAGGATTAGTTAGCATTCCCCCCTTAATTCAAAGGGACATCTGTCACGCCAAGCAGCATTCGGAATCATTCAAATTTTACATGTCCCAATGCTTTGGTGAAGATATCGGCAATTTGATCTGCAGTGGAACAATGTTGTAAATGTAAGGTTTTGACCTTAACATGATGTATCAAATGATATTTGGTGTTGATATGTTTGGTTCAATCATGAAATCTAGGATTCTTGGCCAATTGAATGGCATAATTATTATCAAAAAGTAAAGGCGTTGAAGTTGTCTGTTTCTCCTGCAAATTATCGAGAATTTTCCTGAGCCACACAATTTCTTTAGTGGCTTGAGCTGCTGCTACATATTCGGCTTCAGTTGTAGAGTCAGCAAGAACTGTTTGTTTCTT